>NC_056732.1:1093329332-1093369332 GCF_019279795.1 Protopterus annectens
TGTTGTGTCATTCGGCTTTTCCCGGTTAGGGGTCGCCACAGCGGATCTCGGGTCCACTAATTATTGGCAGTAAATTTTTACATGCCGAGTTGCCGGCCCTGACGCACAACCTTCAACGAAGGTACGCCCATTCACACACGTCTCAACACAGAAGACGCTCTAGCTGAGAATCAAACAGGACAACGTCTTACTGTGAGGCAACAATGCTACCGCAGCACCAAAGGAACCAAATAACTCCTCCCAATTTACAGATATTTGCTTGAACCAGACAAAACTTGGGCATATCTTGTCTTCATCTGTAAGCAACTCCTTTTGGGAGATGGGCAACAGATGCAATCAGTGGATTCAGTAGTCTGAGGAGCAAGAATCATTTTAAATGCAGACATCCTCCAATTCACTGGCTGCCATTTTTGCATTCATCTCTCAATATGCTCATTTGGCCACTCATGGAGGGAGTACTGCAGTCCTTCAGAAGATTTACACACAGATAATCGTATATACAATTAATTGGTTACTTAGCAGGCAAAGGTTTCTTTCAGCTAACTGGGGGAGGGGGGGGGGGTCAAAGAGAGATTATGAATAACTTATTTACATTAGTTTATACCTTTAAAAAGTTAAAAGCCAAAGGAACTTCCTAGAATAAAAAAAATCCCTGCTCCAAGGTCCAACCAAAACAAAACAAACACCAGAACAGTTCGAAGAAGGCACAAATCCTTTTTAGCACGATATACTTTAATAAACAAATGACTTCAGTCCACCGGAGCACAAAATACATAAAGACGACTTTTCAGTCCACCGATAAACACATTAACGCAATTCAACATACACTGCGTTTTCGTTTCAATAGACTTCATCAGATGGAGACAAATGCATACCTAAACACACCCCTTTTATACTCTACAAATTAATTAATACACTTAAAGCGATAAAAACAGCCTTACTGAATATTTAAAGGGCTAGAGTATGTAGAACATTCAACAAATGGATTAAATTGTCAAATATATTTTAAAACGCATAGAAATGCTCAATTCTCGAACATAAAACAATATAATAATTTAATACTTGAATCAGTTAGTAAAAACATCTTAAATAAAAAAAAAAAAAATTTATTCATTAAAAATCATTCCAATTATAATAATAAAAAATAATAAATAATAAAAAATTATAATCTAAGGCAACCTCTACTGGCAAAATTCTTGCTACGTTTCAGACATATAATACATAATTTAAAATAAAAACTGTAAAAAATATTTCACATTCATATATGGATAGACTGATAATACTTAAAAAGGACTAAAGCTTTGCTGATCTCAGCTTTAAAACAGGTGCTAATGAGATAGCATCATTTAGACCTGGAAATTTATTTGCATCCAGGGAAAGCTGCCACAATAACTCTTTATATTCAATTGAGGTTTCCCATGGGCCACCCCTTAACTCTTTTTCCACCACTTCCAGAACAAAGAAGCTAAATTTTGCTTCCTGGCAACTTAATTTATACCTATATAAAGCATTATTAGTACATTTTGTTTTAATCTCATAATAATGCTCATATATTCTATTTTTTAACTTACTTTCCTATATAAAATACATCACAATGGTCGCACAACCCTAAGTACACAATCCCAAAGGTGTCACAATTAGCAAAATGATTACTCTGAATCAGCCTATCCCTACTAGCTATAAAAATAGTATCCTTTGTATAAATATAGGGGCATTGGGAACACCTTCCACATTTAAAGGTTCCTAATTTTCCTTCCCTAGCTTTTTTCATATCATATTTGCCTTCTAATATGGTCTTTAAACTTTTGCCCCTTCTATATGTACATTTCAGAGGTTCATCAAAAATACATTTAAGGTCTGAAATCTGTCCAAACCTATTCCATTCTTCCTCCAAAATCTTCTTTATTTTGGGTGCACCACCATTACAATCCACTACAAAGTTACCTGTACCTTCATAATTGTTCTTTTTAAGTTCTCATTCAAATCCATTTTCATACCTAAAATAGGTTTACATTTATCATGTCTTGCTCCCCTGATCTCTCTATCATTTCTATGAGGTCTTTGGGGTAGCCTCTATCAATAAACATATTATACAAGTTGTTGCAATCGCCATGCGGCTTCCCCTCACATATTGCCCCTTTATACCTATTTTCTGGTGATAGGGGTGGGCACTATTAAAGGCCAAACACAAATTAGAAAATGTTTCCTTTCTAAAAATCTTTGAATAAAAACTATCACCTTTACCTATAGTGATATCCAAACTTCCTAGACTACCCAAAGACCCTGTGTGGGATGGGGGGGGGGGGGGGGGGGGGCAGTACACTTACAAAGTACAGTTGTGTACACTTACCATAAATGCAAATGTTCGACTATAGTCACTGTTGCAGTCATCAGACTTCGGTTATCCTGCCAGGGGTAGCCCTCAGTCGGCCCAAATACCAGAAGCTTAGTATTTCTGCATTGGCTGCTGTCGCTTCAGTACTGACGTCAGATCATCTGAGGGACAAAAACAGGCAGCAGACACCATTACATCAGTTTTTCTTGACCCAAATGTTAGGAGCCCCGAAACAGGGAGCTACGTTATGGTGGAAAAACACCAAAAGTAAATAGTAAATACCAAAAGCCCTGTAAGGAGTGGGAAAGAGAAAGAGAGATACAAGGGGGCTGGAGGGTGAGAAACCAGGACTGCAACAGTGAATACACACAAACATCTACATTTATAGTAAGTGTACACAACTGTACTATGTGCTTTGTGTTTCACTGTTGCAGTTATCACACTTGGGATGATTCCCAAAGCTGAAGAATGGGTGGAGGCAGTCAAGAAGAGTTGGGGCTGGCTAGTATGGCCTGCTGGACTGTTGTTGCAAAGCCCACCCTTAATTTGGAAAAGATAGGCAGGTGGTAATGCTTGGTGAAGGTATGAACAGAACTGCAAGTAGCAGCTTCCAGAATGTCTCCTCTGAGAAAGGCTGTAGAGGTTGAAGTTGCCCTTGTGGAATACATTCCGATTCCCTGAGGGGGTGGTTTCCCATGGTGTTTGTAACAGAAATGGATACAGTGTGCTATCCGTTTGGAGATGGTTTGTTTTGATATGGGCTTGCCCTCTGCCCCTGGTACAAAGCTGACTAGTAACTGGTCAGATTTCCTAAAGGGCGTAGTCCTATCAAGGTAGAATCTGAGCTGTCTGTGCACATCTAAATGGTGCAGGATCCTTTCCCCCTAATTTTGAGGATTAGGGAAGAAGGTGGGCAAATGGATAGATTGGTTGAGAGCCACAATAGGCACCACTTTAGGCATGAAAGTTGGGTTAGTCCTGAGGGAGACCCTGTCAGCATGAGAAATAATGAAGGGTTCCACAGCCATAAGTGCTTGTAGCTCAGACACTCTTCTAGCTGAAGTGATGGTCAGAAGCAAGGCTGTTTTCCAAGAGAGAAATTTTAACAATGCTGATGCTGCAGGCTCAAAGGGGGTAGCATGAGCTTTTCCAACACAATGTTAAGGTCCCAAAGCAGGGGTGAGGGCTCTTCATGGTGGCCTTACGTTGTTGGCCCTGCTCAGGAATTGCTTGATGAGAGGGTAAGAGAAGAGAGGTGGCTCAGTGCTGTAATGAGCAGAGATGGCAGAGGCATGGATATTAATGGAGAAGGAGAGGCCTCTGTGGAGTAGGTCTGCTAGGTAATCCAGGACGAGAGGCAAGGATGGCTGTGCTGTATCTGTTCCTTTAGTGCGAATCCAGGAACAATACCTTTCCCACTTGTCAGCATAGGATTTCCTTGCACTGGGTCGTCTGGCTTCACGTATGGCATCCACTACCTGCTTGCTTAGGCTGGCCACTGGAGGAGGAGAAGTCAGATAAGCCAGGCTGCAAGGTACAGGGTCTGCAACTGTGGATGCAAGAACTGTCCCTCCTGCGGAGTCAGGAGAGTAGGGATTTAGGGTAGGTGCCATGGAGGTAATGGTGACAGACTGCGCAGTAGTGGGTACCAGTGCTGGCATGGCCAGTCTGGGGCAATCAGGATTGCCCTTGATCTTTCCTCCCTTGAGTAACAAAGAGGAGGTAGACAGGAAATGCATAGATTGAGAGGTTTGCCCACTGGAAGGATAGGGTATCCAGTTTCAGGCTTTGCTGCAATGTACACTGGTGCAGAATTTGCTGAGCTGGTGGTTGTAAGGGGAGGCAAATAGAGTACCCCATTTCTGTGTCAGAAAGCTGAAGGTGTTGTGGCTTAATTGCCACTCGTGCAGGTCTAGGAGATTTCTGCTTAAGTTGTCTGCCAGAGAGTTTTGGTCGCCTGGCAGGAATTGAGCTTGCAGGTGAATGTGCATGGCTGAGGTCGTGTTCTACAGGGTCATGGCTAGCCTGCAGAGTGGGTTCCCCCCTGCTTGTTTTTGTACCACATCACTGTGTTGTTGTCGGTTTTTATTAGTAAAGGCTCTGGTGAGAGTAGGGATCTGAAAGCGGTCAGAGCATGCTGAACAGCTAGCATCTCTTTTTGGTTGATGTGCAGATGAATCGGATTTGGGCTCCAGTGGCCCAGAATGCACCTGCCGTCCAGATGTGCACCCCAGGCATAATCTGATGAGTCCGTGGTTAGGGTCTGGGCGGCATGGGGTTGTGTAAAGGGAAGCCCCTTGTTGTGGTTGCATGCTACTGCCCACTAAAGTAACTCTTTCCTTAGACAAGGTATCATAGGTATGATTGTTTCCAAGTCCTGAGAATGTTGGCACCTAAGACTTAAGTACCACTGAAGTTTCCTCATATGCGGTCTGGCATATGGAATTAGTAGAATGCAGGAGGCCATGAACCCTAGAGCCTGCAGGATTTTCCTTGCGGATAGCTGAGTTCTGGTGGCCATTTGAGCGAAGTAACCTGTCAGATAGGCTTGCATTTCTGGTGTAAGAAATGCCATCTGGAATGCTGTGTCCAAGCTTGCACCCAGGAATACAATTTGTTGACTGAGGACTAGTTTGGATTTCTTTTCGTTGATAGTGTACCCCAGGAAGGTAAGAGGGTCCTTAACAAATGTCAGGTGCTGCAACAGCTTTTGCGGACTGTCTGCCTGAATCAGGCAATCGTCCAAGTAGGAATAACTTTGAAGATTTCTCCGTCTGCAATAGGCAATGGCTGGAGCCGGCATTTTTTGAAAACTCTGGGAGCAGTGGATAAGCCAAAGATAAGTGCAGAAAACTGATAATGCATAGATCATGCCCAGAAACGTAGACATTTCCTACAGGAGTCCTTTATTGGGATGTGCAGACAGGCCTCCTTTAGATCTAGGGTGGCTAACCAAGGATCTTTGGACAGCAAATTGAGAAGCTGCTGTAGGGTGAGGGTGATCTTTAAGAACCTCTTCTGCTTTGGTGCCAGATTGTCCTTGTTCAAAGGAGCGCCCATTAATTTAGATTTGACATGACCTGGCAAGGTCCGCACCTTAAGCCAAGCATGCCTTCTCAGTACAGAACCAGTGACTGCTGCCCTGCAAGATGCTTCTAGGGAGTCAAAGCCACATTGCAAAGTATGCTTGCTGACTTGGCTTGCAGAATGCATAAGCTCTTGTAATTCTTTATTTTCTGTACAGTCTGTAAAGGTAGCTATTTTTTGCTTAATAAATTCCATGATATGTTGTTGGTACTTCAGCATGTGAAACTGACAATTCAAGGTCCTAATGGAGAGAGTTGCAGAGGTATATACTTTCTTACCCTATCTGTCTAAAGTTCTGGAATCCCTGCCCAAAGGGGTGGGATTCTTAGCTGTAGTTGCTTTGATACCTTTCGGCCCCTGGGATAGGACCTCTGGGTCAGCAGTAGGATGTTTGAAAAGGAATTTGAGAGTCAGGAACTCTGTAGTACCTGTCTGGTTTCCTAGGAGCAGGGGTAAAGTATCAGGAGTTAAACTGGATTCCATAAAGACATCATCCACAACATCCAGGACTGGGGGTACTGCTAAAGGCCTATGTTGTGGCAAATCTAGAAAATTCTCAGCGTCTCTTTTTGGACTGAGGGTAGTCTTGGCATTCCCAGAGGAAATGCTCTCAAAGTATGTAAGGTTTTACCAAAAGAAAAATCCTCTGGAGGAGAAGCAGAGGGAATGGATTAATCTGAATCCTCAAACAGATAAAGGCATGTCTTCATAATCAGATACCTCAGAGTCGGACTCTTGGTCTGTTAAAGCTTTCTCTTAGCAGGGGAAGGCTGACTTCCCCTAAACAGCATAATAAGGTCTTCTGCCATTTTAAGCATTTCATGTTGTGGCAAGGAAGCAGGTGCTTTAGTTTGGGTTGTCTGTTTTTTAGGCATAGCGCGTACTCTTGGCCTTAGAAACTAGGTAGTTTTAGACAGAAATGAAGGCGCGAAAGAAGTCTGTTTGTGTCGAATATCTGTAGTGCAAACAGCTTCCTCAGAAACCGGTGCCTGCTCAGTGGCTCCAGACCCATCCAAGGTAGAGACATCCACAGGTTCCATAGTCAAAGAACAATCTCGTGGCATACCGGACTCTGAACAGGTCTCTGTAGAGGCCTGCAAATCCATTGAAATGGGCATCAGGGGCTGCGAAAGCACCCGAGTACCAACAAACTGACTAGCTTAACGGAAGCGTCATTGGCAGTTTTGGACCAGTGCGGTCCTGTCTGTCTTTATCCTTACTTTTTTTGGAGGATCGGTAGTCGGATGGCTTACTGAAGCCATTTCAGAAAACGGAGATTTAGAACGAAAGTATTTAGCGAAAATAAGGGCCCGACGACGAATAGTTTGGGCACAGAATAAGGCACAAAACAGACAGCGAGGTATGTCGTGGTCTGGGCCTAACAGGTGACACAGTAAGAATGAAAATCTCGGTGTGGTACTTGCTTTCTACAGGCAAGACAATTGTTAACTTTTTCTGACATCGGTTAAAGCAAGAAAAAAGGATCCCCAATAGGGTACCTAGCTTTAGAAGACTTGAGGATAATTGAATTCGGAAACGAAAACTCAAGTAGCAGCTGACCGGCACTCGTGTGAACTGCTTCAGCTTCGGGCTCGGCAAGAAAGACTGATGTAATGGCATTAGCTGCCTGTTTTTATACCCCTCATGACCTGATGTCAGCCCGGGAGCAACAGCAACCGATGCAGAAATACTAAGTCTCTGATATTTGGGCCAACTGAGGGCTACACCTGCAGGCAGATAACCCAAGCATGATGACTGCAACAGTGAAACAAGAAGATAATCAATGGTTTATACTCATGAGTAAGCATATTATACATATGTCTCTCTCTCTCTCACACACACACACATATATATATATATATATATATATATATACACACACACACACACACACACACACCACACACACCACACACACCACACACACCACACACACCACACACACCACACACACACACACACCACACACACCACACACACCACACACACCACACACACCACACACGGTTCCACTTCATAGGTAGGTACTAGGCTATCAGCCCTAGGGCCCATACAAGCCTAGCCAAAAAATGTACCCTGGCTTTCGCCACCCAAGAAAATTATTTTCCTGTGCCCCTGTCTAGCAGAGCCACAGAAGTGATCCCCGGGGTGAATTTCCCATCCAATCAAGATTTTTTTCTCGAAGAGTGCTAATGAGGAGCTCTGTTTGACAAAGATAGGCAGCCTGTTCCAGAGTATGGGAAGTCTCTGGGACAGGAAGCTATCCCTCCAGCATGTTCTGTTTATTGTGGTGACAAGGTTTAGGTCCCTAGAGTGTGTAGCTCGGAGGGATTGGGATTTCTTTAAGTGGAGCATTTCCAACAGCTCTGGGTTTGACATAGCTTTGTATGTTAGGCAGAGATCGCCCCTGAGTAGGCGATATGCGAGGGAGTAAAGCTGTAGTTTTTTGGGTCTGCATAGGGCATCTGTTTGAGGCCAGTAATCCTCTTTGTGAGGTATTTCTGTGGTCTTTCCAGTTGTTGTAGATGTCTTGTGAGGTACATACCAAAAGGGACGTTGTACTCTATACGGGTCTAATGAGTGATGAGTAGAGGGGGAACAATTACCTCTTTTTCTGGATGAGAATCCTTTTGTGATGAGATGAGCCACGTAGAAGGATTTCCTGACCACTGTGGCAATGTGATTATCAAAGGAGAGACTACTCTCCACCTGTGTCACAATGTCTCATCACATTTTCAGCATTAAGTAGACTACCAGCTATGTGGTAGTTCATAGGAACAGAGTTTTTACCAAAGGGGATGACAATACACTTTTTGGCACTGAGCTTCAGACCATGGCTTTGACACCAGGTATCTGTCTCAGTGAGGCCCTTTTGTAGTTTGTCCACATCGTTAGGAGTTTCGATTATGGCTCCCAGTTTGCAGTCATCTGCAAACTTTGTTAGCCAAAGACCTTCTGTGTTGGCCTGCACTTCAGAGAAGCAGATACCAAACAGGAGAGGACCCAGGACTGAACCCTATGGTACTCCACTTGTCACTGGTCTGATGTCAGATTTGGAATCCACTACTTTCACAGTGTGGGTTCTGTCCGGGAGCCAGTTGGCAACCCATCTTGTGACATAGGGATTTATACCTAGTGAGTTTATCTATAATTCCAGAGTGAGGGATGGTGTCAAAAGCCTTGGCGAGATCTAGATAAGCTGTGTGAACCATTTTACCCTCATCTATGGCTTTGGTGACTGCTTCAAAGAAGTCAATCAGGTTTCGGAGACATGATCTGCCTTTTACAAATCCAAACTAGGTAGGGTCCAGAGTTTGGAGATTACCTATGTCTTTGTTTATGAGTTCCACGATGATACGTTCCATGGCCTTGTAGACCATGCTCGTCAGACTAATGGGGCGGTAGTTCCCAGGGGTCCATCGTGGCTCCCCCTTTATGGAGTGGGATAACCGTCGCTGTGCGCCATTCAGTGGGTACAAAGCCTGAGGTGAGGCTATGCTTGAACATGATACTTTGGTAGGGTGCCAGTTCATTCTGTAATTCGTGTAGAATGCAACCTGGGATATTGTCAGGTCCCACGGATGCTGTGTTCTTGGCTTTGGAGAGTGTTTTTTTTTACCTGTGCAGCCGTGATTATAGGAACTTTGCATTCTTCCGGTATAGAGATGGGCCCTCTAGGGGGTGAGAGAGAGGTTTAGCACTGAACCTATCTGCTAGGATGTTGGCAATATCAGTTGGTTCTATATATTTAGTGCCATTGTGCTGTAACTCAGAGCAGATCTGAGTGTTCCCATTTAGAATCTTGACATAGCTATAAAATGCTTTATGGTTGTCTTTAGAGTCAGTGGCAATTTTGTTTTCGTAACTAGCTTTGGAGTATTTTATGAGGGATCTCAGCTTCTTACTGAGGTTAACCAGGGAGTTCCTCCAGTCATGGGATTTTACTCTTTTTGCAACAGTTTCTTTCTTCTGTTGTAGAGTTTATGGCAGAGGACCACCAGATTGGCTTCCTTTTTTTGGAGGATAACATATTGGTTCTATTAGGGATAGCATGATCCATGCACTCGTGTAAGTGCTTATAAAGTGCATTTGCGTAGGATTCGGCAGTCATACCTCTATTGTCTGTCTGCATGGGTGTCATGAAGTTTGCCACTTCTGTCTTAAAAAGTGTGAAGTTGGCTTTGGAGAAGTTTTTTACGATGGTTTCCCTAATTGGGGTTGGGAGTGGGATGTGGATGTCTAGGCTGATTAGCTTGCGGTCGGATCTGACCGACGAGAAATTGACCTCTGGTGTGGAACACCGGTGTCCCATGCTGGTAATGACCAGGTCTAGGATATTGCTGTCCCTGGTAGGGGTGTGAATAAGTTGATCCAAGGCGTTGGAATTTATGAATTCTAGAAAACGTTGAGCAAAAGAGTTGGTACATGAGTAGTTTTCTCAGTTAATGGTGGGGTAGTTGAAATCGTCCATTATTAGGGTGTTGGGTTGTACCCTAATACTTTCCAGTGCATCAAGAAATGAGGAGTGTGAATCCTGGGGCATGGTGGGGGGTCTGTAGCAAGCTACAATTTGGATTGCGGTCTTGCCCAGAGTTAGTTGCACTTGGATAACCTCGGATGCATTATGCTGTGCAACTAGCCTGGAGGTGTGGATATCCTTAATGAATATGGACACACCTCCGCCTTTAGTGCTTCTTTCTGGGTTAGGTGGCTGAAAGGTGTGGTATGAATTGAAGCCTAGTAATGCAGGGGTGCTCTCTGGAGCTTTGAACCAGGTCTCTGTCACTGCACAGATGTCAATGTTCTCCATTTTATGGAGTGCCTCGAGTGAGTGCATTTTGAGGTTTAGACTTCTAGCACTGAGTAGCATTACCCTCAGATTTTGCTTGCTTGTACCTGTCATTTGAACCTTGCCTAAAAAAGGCACTATAGGGGTGGCAAGAGTCTTAGCCAGTATCCGGAATCCTAAGGGCGACAGGTGCAGGCCATCTCTGGCAAAGCATCTTGGACTGTCGACCATGTCGTCCCAGGCAGACAAATACTGGATCCCCTTAGAATGACACCAGAAGATTAGCCAATTGTTGAAGTCAAACATTTTGTCCTTGTACTGTGGTATCATTCTGGGTGATGGCAGGATGCTACTCAGGGTTAGGGTCATACCTGCCTGGGATACAAGATGACAGAGCTCCTCCATGTCTCTTCATGTAGTCCAGGGAGGTACATCTCTGGTTATTCACACCAACATGCACAATGACAATGTCATATTTGTACTTATTGTGGAGTGACCCGAGTGTATGCATTATGTGACGGATCCTGGTAACTTTCTCCTTGTTTGTCTAGTGAGTGGAACATCAGTGTGCCTGACTATAGAGTCACCTATGACTAGAGTGTTGGGTACGTTGTTATGCCTTATGGGCTACGGTTGAGTGGCATACTGAGTTTGTGGGCTATGTGTCATTTGGGTTGTGTTGGAGGGGGGGGGGTGGAGTTTGCTTGCGTTTATGCTTTGGATGTCCCTGATGCTTCGGCACATTTTTATTGAGAGCCTCTGCAAATGTAGGTGTGCGTTTTGTGTTTCTGTGTTTTGGTGGTGTAGGTTTTGAGGGACTATGTGATGAGTGTGGTGTGGTGCAAGTGTTTACCTTCTCCTCTTCACTGTCTAGTCCAGTGTTGGGTGGAGAGAGCTTTGCTTCCAGTTTGGCTATATAAGTGCATCTATCACAGGTTGTAGTGTTGGGTGGTAGGAGGCGAGGGTTGTCCATGTACATGAGGCAATTGCTGCATTGCCCCAAGATGCCCAGATTAATCAGGCAGACCGGAGAAATCACTGGGAGCTGACCCTTAGACATGCCTGGATAAGTTCTTAAAGTACTAAAAACTGATTTCCACTGGACAAGTGAGGAAAGTTGAGTGCTGTAGTAATTTGCAGCTTATGTAGTGCTTACAATGAGTTCTGAACAAGTGCGGAGTTCAAAGAAACAGATTTGAGTGCTGAAACTAGAAAACTGGCTAGTTATAAGAAACAAAACTAAGCTAGATGGCTTCCCTCCAACACAGAAGGGCTTGGGGGCTCAGAAGCCTACAAACAGTCTAGACCACTTAACAGGAAAGGAAGGAAAACGATCTTAAATTTTTTTATTTTTTTTTCCTCTTTCCCAGATGCTCTCTTTGTACGCAGTAGGAGTGCCTGGAATCAGAATATGATCTCACTGCACTCAGTTGAGTGAGCAAATGAGATGGGCCCAGAAGGAGTATCCAAACACAAATTTACAAGAGGGGCGGGCAGTTTCAAAGCCACTAAGATTAACACCAAAACAGAAACAGGGAGGGTGAGTGGGAAAACTAACTGAAGAACAGAGTCAAAGCTTCCAGTTCAGTTAATAATCATGCAACACAGTTAAATCAACTTAAATACTGTATTATTTGGAAAAAAGTGCAGATAAAGGTACTTAAATTCTCATACGTCCAGCGGAATACAGCTAGATCTTAGCCGGCCAAAGCTGAGATTTTTAATACAGTATTTAAATTGATTTAACTGTGCTGCATGATTATTAACTGAACTGGAAGTTTTGACTCTGTCCTTCAGTTAGTGCTTACTTGAATTTTATTTGTTAGTAATTGCAGGTGTGGAGGTAGCCACCGTCGAAAGCTCATTTCATCAAATTTCAAAACAGCGAGACCAAATCATCGAAAACTCTCAGAATCTCAAATCATTGAAAACTACAAAGCAACCAGAAACATCATCCCAGAGTTTTTACTATGTTTATGCAGGGGGCAAGCCCTGCTGCACCCCCCCCACACCCCGTACATTAAATATACCAACTCCAAGGTCGCACTACAGTGCAAGGAAAAGGTCATTTCCTAACCCCACTGTAGTGCGACCTTGGAGTTGGCATATTTAATTTTTGGGGGGGTTCTAGGGGACTTGCCCCTCTGCATAAACTCAGTACACAGTGTCTGGGATGTTATTTCTAGCTGCTTTGTAGTTTTCAATGATTTTAGATTGTCGATTTGGTCTCGCTGTTTTGAAATTCGATTAAATGAGTTGACGATATGAAGTGCAACCACACACACACACAACTAATGGATCACATATTTACAGTTGCATAACTAACAGAAAACACAACAGAGTTGCAGTAGAAGTGGTGTAGATATGAGAGACTTGGACAACTGTCATAGTTTTCTGGGGCTAGTACAGACAAGTAATGGCTAAGAGTGCAGTTTGAGAGCAGGCTCTTGTAGGGAAGGACCAGATCTGGATAGGCTTTTAGGTTACAGGTTTGCTTGGCAGTAAAGCTTGGAAGAGAGAGGGGAATGGTTTATTAAGTTTGAGTATTCAGAATCAAGATGACGATTTGATCTGGCCTGTACTGGAAGCCACTTTGCCTTTGAAAGTGTGTTCATTTCATTACAGTTAGTCTGAATGGCAGGCAGTGTTTTTTTAAAAAAGCCAATGTAGACAAGCAGAGACCATACTCAAGTTGGGCAAGGAGGATTCCCTCCCATAGTAACCTTTCCTGGATATGAGAGGAACTAAGATATTTTGTTGATCCAGAAGAGTAGATGGTTGATCTTGGCTCTCAACTTTTCTATGTGCTAATGGATTAAAAGCTAAGATTTGTAACATAGCAAAAATAGCCATATGATCACTACTTAATTCCTAATCTTAAATCACAGTGTAAATCAACTTAGATGCTTAACTGTTTCTCTTTATGGAGTAATGTTAAATCAAACCTGATATTAAGTCTAGATAGAATAATGGGCTGTGACATTCGGATTTACATGTTTAACAATGGTGTGTTATTTAAAGTTAAATGAAAGCACGTATTGTCTGTCAAGAGTCTCGTTTATCAGTACTGCATAAATATATCATTATAAAATAGCTGTACCAGCAATCAGTGTTGACATAATGCACCATGCATGGGGATTGCACTGTAAGTAAAAATGAAAGCACCGTGTATAATAAATGACAGGGGGGCACTCTGTGTCTACATCTTGTCCCACCAATAAGATCCAAAGATGCACTTCCAACAGGCTCAACCACCATAGTGCACAAAACGTGCAAGCTTAAACTCTTACCAAGTCCTAGGAAATCCTAAAATTTGTGAGAACAGAAGAGGCATTTCAATTATAAAACAAACAAAGCAGTGGTTATCTCTACAAGTCTCAGTCCTTATGATAATGCCCTGGTTGATAACTGGGGCCATAAGTTGTAAGAGGAATTTTTTCATCAATCCTCAGAGGAGTCTTCAACTATTACCTTCTTCTAGTAGCCATGGGTGGCCGTGCTGACCTCTAGCAGTTATGGCAAAGTTTCAACAGGCACGGCCAGTACAGGTACTGGAGGCTCATCCAACAACCACAGTAAAATTAAACAGATTACATTCCAAACGCTGAATGTGTAAACTTTTTTTTGGTCTACGGGTTTGGCGCAATATCTGTCTTCATGGCACATTTGTTCATCCACGAACAAAAAAAGCACCACAAGGACTGTAGGTTGCTTCCTTTTAATACAAAATGAATAAAAACATCCACAAATCGATCATGTTGAGCGCTTTCATCAAAAAACATGACTTCATCAGAACAATCAGTCCAACAACTACTATACATTTAAATACTTCTCACACAGTTGCTAAAAAATGAAGCAATTAAACAAGAAACTAATAAAGTGCCATGTTCATAAAAATTCTAAGGAAATGCAATTCATTTCTCAATAATATTAAAAATACATAAAAATTCTTAATGTTAACCAATCCTTCTATGAGAATTTCACCTATATCAAATCAGTGAATTATATATTAATAATTCTTAAAAAACGTACACGATACTAAAATAGTAAATTCGTTGGAACACCAACTTTAAACTTTTGTAATTTGGTTTGCCATTTCTTTCAACACTGGGAATATGGATATATAGTCATTTAAACCTGGGGGGAAGTTTGCAGCTTACCTAAGTTGCCACATTAATTCCTTTTTACATAAATAATTTTTCCAATCTCCTCCCCTCATGTCCAGGCTGACTGTATCAACAATACCAAACAAACCCAGTGTTGTCCATTACAATCCCGGCTAAGTCTGAAAAGGGCATTAGTCTTTTTTTTGTTCTTGACTTCGTACAAGTGCTCATATATCCTACATTTAAGAGCTCTCTCCATTTTTCCAATGTAAAACCCTTTTGCAGGTGTTACACAAGGCAATGTAAACTAACTTACTAGTATGACAGTTCCCTTTTCTCAAATATATAACACTACCAATCCTGTTATTTATAGTTACAGAAGGAACCTGGAGTATATACCCACACTGGGAACATCGTCCACAGGGTTTAGTATTTTCCCCATTATGGGACTGGCCCATCAATCTTCACCAGGTTTAACTTCATATTTATTATTTATTTATTATTTATTCCAGTTTGATTACTGGGGAGGTCCACTGGGCTAGGGGGCCCATTTTCAGTGGAGGCCCGGGGAGAAAAGCTCCACAGAACAAAGTTTATTAACACAAACATTTTTCAAAGATAGTTTAAAATACAGACAGTGGGTTTCTTCAACAAGAAATAAAATAAACAATACAATTTCAATTTAGTTCACGAGATAAAGGAGAATATAGCATAACAGCTAGATTTTACCATTTAGTTACGAGTACGAATTTGCAATTGAGAGTGAGGTTAGGAAGGTCAGGTTAGCCAGGAGTGAAGGGGAGGAGAGTTTGAGAGGTATGGGTAAGAGTGCAGTTGCATTTCCTGTTTAGGTAGAGGTAGGAATGAAGTTGAGATTTTAAGCTATTATGGTTGTTACAGGTCCTGAGATAGGAGGGCAGAGCATTCCATTTTTTGCTAGGGTAAAGGATAAGAGAAGCTGACCAGCTGGGCACTTGGGTTTTTGAATGGTGATCAGGTTTTGGTGAGAAGGTCTGAGGGGGGAATATGGTTGTAGTATATTGGACAGTGCAGGGCAGTTAGAGGGTCGGAACAATAATTTGTGGGCTGTGGTCAATTGGTGAAAGTCTAGTAAGTTGGGGAGTTCAAGCCAGTTTATAGAGTGAAGGGAAATGCAATGATGAGAGGAGGATTTGGCACTGGTGGCAAATCTGGAGATTTTGTTGTAGCATACTTCCAGTTTGGAGGTAAGTGTGGAAGATAAATTAGTGAGCAGAGGAGTGCCATACATAAGAGAGGGAAGGAGATAGGTAGAGGCAAGCGTTAGTCTGGAGGAAGGAAAGAGGAAGTGGTTGTTTCTGTAATGTAGGCCAAGTTTTATGTGAGTGTTTTTGATGTTTAGCTGGATAGGAGTGTTAAATTTTAGCTGATTGCCAATTGTGACACCAAAAAGTTCGGCAGAGGGCACAATCTCGATAAAGTTGTTAAGGCTGGTAATTTGAAGAGAGTTTTCATCAAGAGGGGAGGGATTTTGAGGGGAGAATAGAAGGATCTTAGTTTTATTGGCATTAAGAGAGGTGATTTTGGAGCATCCAGTTTTCAGTGGTTGAGAAGGCATTTTGAGTCGGACATTGGAGCTCTGCTAGGTTAGTGGCGCAGCAAATCAAAGTGAAATAGTCAGCATAGTGTACAATTTTGGTGTTAGGAATAGCTTTATGGAAGTCATTAATAAAAATATTGAACAGCAAAGGGCCAAATATGGAACCTTGGGGTAACTCCAGTGGAAGTAGGAAGGAAAGTGGAGGTGGCTTGGCCCCATTTCACGGCTTGGGACCAGTTTGAAAGATAGCTAGAGAACCATGAAAGAGTTTTTTGGGAAAGGTTAAAATTAGAGAGATGGTTTAGAAGGTGGGTATGAGAGATGGTATCAAAAGCTTTGCATAAGTCCAGTAGGACAGAAGATACCAAATTACCAAAGTCACGGGATGAATTGACAGAATGTAAGAAGGAGAGAAGGGTGGAGTTAGTACTGTGTCCCGGGAGGAAGCAGTGTTAGGTAGGGGGGAGTAGCTGATATTCGGTAAGGAATGGCAAGAGCTGTAGATGGATGCATTTTTCAAGAATTTTGGAGACAGGGGAAAGGACGGCTATGGGGCGGAAATTGGAGACATAGTTTTTGCCACCCTTGTGGAGTGGAAGAATAAATGCAGTATGCCATAGTTTGGGTATGTATAATTCAAGTAGTGATCTACTGATCAGGATGCCGATAGGCAGAGCAATAGCATCTGAAGCTATTTTTAAGAAGGAGGATGGAATGCTGTCAGGGTCATTGGAGCAAGGCTTTAGTTTATAAAGAAGCTTCTTTATTAGATTGGTGGAGACTGGTTTGAGTTCAAAATTAGGGTGGGGAGGGAGGGGTGGAGGGTTATTACTGGTAAAGGTCTTAGTAAGCTCAGCAATAGAGGAGGTGAAGAAGGTAGTGAATAGTGAGGCAATTTCTGAGTCAGATTTGCTAGCGTCAGGACAGGGGTTGTCTTTTGTTCCTGGCCTGAGAAGGGAATTAGAGTTCCAGAACCGTTTGGGATTTTTTGCATGATTTTCTTGTAGTTTGACATAGTAAGACTTTTTGTCTCTAATGACTTGTTTTTTGGCTAGGTTTCTCAACTGTCTATATTTTAGTAATGTTTCTAGTGGTTTATAGCGGAGGTAGACTTTCCAGGTTTTATCCCTTTGTAGCGTAATGTTTTCTGGGCGTCTCTGGTGAGCCATGGAGTGGTTTTTGTTTCAACTCTCTTAGTTCTTATTGGCGCTAAGAATGTTGAATTGTAGTAGTCAACGGCTTTGTCTAAAGGTAGTATTTTTAGGGGGTTCCAGTTAGTGAGCTTATGGGAATCAGATACAGTAGTAGGGTTAAAGTTAGATAGGTTACGAGTATGAATGTATTGGTGAGAGTGTGAGGAAGTGAGAGCAGCTTGAACAGTGAAGGCAGGGAGGTGGTCTCCTAAAGAGTTGGGAATGACGCCAGATTTTATGATTTTGTTAGGATGAGATACTAGGATCCAGTCAAGTACAGAGTCTGGGGGGTTGGTTTTGTTAGTTCTAGTAATGGAATTGGTAAGTTGAGTGAAGGTGAATAGGTTAATTGTTGTGGTGGGATTAGGGCTGTTGATTTTTCCCCAGTCGATATTTACATCTCCCAGGATGTAGGTTCTAGCTTAATATTGGAGGAGGTCCAGGAGGGTATGTCTTCTAGGGTATTGGTGTTGTTACCAGGAGGAATGTAGAGGGAGATGATACAGATGCTTTTATGGATGTTTAGTTTCAGTAGGCCAATCACAAGTTCAGCATTAGAGAAAGAAGGGATGGGGTTAGGGTATGGAGTGATGGACAAGTGGTTGGAGTAGATTAAAGCTACACCACCACCTCTTCTACTTGGGCGATCGGAGAGAGAGTGAAATCCAGGGGGGGGGGGGGATTCAGAGTCACTTATATGAGGTTTTAGCCAGGTTTCAGAGATGGCCATTAGGTCTGGTAGGTTATGACCGAGCCAGGCATGGAAGAGAGTTAATTTATTTAGTAAGCTTTGGGCATTGATGGTAAGGAATTTGAGGTTTTTATTTGGGGATTTGTTGTTGGTGCTGGGGAGGTATGTTGGGGAGAAGTTGGGTCCAGGATTGGGGTGGATGTCGCTGGCTAAGTTAAGGAAAGCGGGGTGGGGAGTATGTTTATTAGGTTTGGATTTGGATAGAGGAGTCTGGTAGAGCTTAGGTTTATGTTTGTAGTCATTAGTAGAGTTTGGGAAACGTTTTGCTTTTAGGAGAAGGATATGCTGGGAGTGAACTAAAGAGGCTGAGATATTGTGATAGTGGGATGTAAGGATGTTGTGAGGAGGAAAAGGGGAAGGGTGCAAGTGAAAATCAGTATAGGAGGTTGCATGGTAAAGAGGTAGTAGAGGGAAGGGTAATAAGGAGATTAAGGATTGTAGGAGGAGGGGAGGGCATGTTAGTTGGAGTCAGTCAGAAGAGATGGAGAAGAGTGTAAACTGATATTAGGTGGGTAGGGGTGAGTGGTAATGAGAGTCAGGTGGGTTTGAGGAAGGGGTGGGGGAAAGGTGCGATTGGTTGGGAGAGTGGGAGGGATTAGCAGGAGGGGGAATAAATGTAGGACCACTGGGGTGGGTGGGAATTGAGGGTAGGGAGCGGAGTGAGCCCACAGGGCGAAGAGAGCGGGAAGAGCCAAGAAGGCAAGAAAGACCAAAAAAAAAAAAAACAATCAGTGACCTGGGTCTGGAAAAGGAGAGGTACAGCTAGGGAGCAGGTATTCTGGTTACTAACAGTGCTTTTCATTTATTAACTTTGGGTTTTATGTTTGGTAGGTTACACTCTTTAAAGAATGTGCATGAGTGTGTGGAGGTAATTTCACAGATTCAACAGGAGAAGGACAAGGATACTTTTAGGCAAAGTAAATAAGTGGAGCAGGGAAGAAAAGGTTAATTGCTGGTCTTTTTAACAGGATTATGATGCCACCTAGTGGAGAAAGGAGGGAGGTACACTCAGGAAAAGAGGTTCCTCGAAGGAGATTAGGTATAGAAAGTTAAATAGAGGCAGTGGGGGGGGGGGGACTACGGGAGTAGACTATAAACCAAGGTTGTGGGGGGCAGTGCAATGGCCTGCGGTAGGTTACTTTCAAGCACACCGAGGTAAGATGCTGCTCAAGTTTAAACAGTCACACGAATAGCATATTTAAAACAGATTACATACACAGTTTCTTTAGCAATGGGGAGACAAGGTCCCAGTATTTTTAGAGTAGTTCAAGTAGAATTGTCCACAGACGTCTTCTCTTGTAAAGGTGGGATTTTCTGTTAAATAGTAAGAAGGGGGGAAACACCCGAGGGAGCAACTGTAAAAGGAGAGAAAAAATAGAATGTTAAAATGGGGGTAGGGTGATAAAATAGGACGAGGGAAAGTGAAGAAGAGGTGAGTTCAGAGTAGAGGAGGGTAGTCTTACAGAGTGGAGGAACAGGAGGAGAAAAAAAATGAAGGGAGAAGAGTGCAGGCTGAGGGAGAGAGAAATAGGAAGCAGAGAAAAAATGGAAGCTGAAACAGTTGAGCAGTAGAAAGGTCCACAGATTGTAACAAACTTTTCACTTGAAATCACATATAAACTACAGTTAGGTGACAAGAAAAACAGGTGCTATACAAATTCACATTAAAAATAGTCAGTGACCATTTAAGTCGTCTAAATAGCAATCAATAAGCAATATTCTTAGGTAGGAAGTTATACAATGGATAATTATAGGTGAATTCAGTTGGTACAGAATTATAGGTGAATTTAGTTGGTACAAAGCCATCTCTACATGTAGAAAGACACCGTTATGCGTTTATCAGTCAAAAAAACAGTAGTCTGTAATAGCATACAGCTATAAGCCGTATCAGCAGCTATATAAGCTAATGCTGAAAAGCAGTGTCTGTAAGTAGAAGACATTGTTAAACACTGTCAAAAAAGAAAACAATAATGGACGCTAAGTGTATACTGTTAAAGCCGTATCAGTAGTTAAGAGTAGTTGATGCTGATAGCCGTGTCTCCAGATAAACGACAGCAGTTAAGCGTTTAACAGTCACAACAATGGTCGCTAATATTATACGACTGAATGCTGTATTAGCGGCTAAATTAGGACACCTCTGGATATAGATTAAACACATTCAGCCCCTAAAGTAATGGTGCAACACATTAAACTAAGAAATAATGCCAACAACAAACTATTTTAGCTCTCTGAGACACAGACGTTATGTGCAGGTACTGGCGCTGCTTAAAGGACACTTAGCAGGTAATACGGACATATAGCAGACACTAAGTAAAAATTACAGAAAACGCAAAGTAAATGCTGTTCTACCAGAGCAATGAGTAATTCAGACACACTGCAACATAAAAATACGGACATAATACAGTCGCTTATTTTAAAAAGAAACAAAGCACGGACATAATGCAGAAATATGGACATAATGCAGTCGCTAAATCTAAAAAGAGCAGAAAGCACAAGAATACACGCTGCTCTACCTGAGCAATGTGTAACAGACCCAAGACCAGGTGAGATGGAGTAAATATGAGATATTACACAGCAATGTTAAATGCAGCAATAAAATGAGAGTTACAGTATTTCTAGCAATATAAACATATTTAACAGTAAAACATGTGAATCAGTTGTACAAATTAATTTCTCATTTGAACTACACCTACTGGGAAGTGAGAGCAGTAGCCCAGAAGCAGGTCCGATGCATAGAGGAAGGAGGACGCATGTGGCCCAGATTTAAAAATGGCGCCGCAGATATCACCTCAGTGAAGTAATGTTCAGGGCGGGAATGAGCCTTTGGGGGAGGGAATAAGTAGGGGGAGGTTTAGGAAGGGAGAAGAGAGAGGGGGAAGGATGCAGAGCCAAGAAGGCGAGAAGGACCAAAAAAAAAACAAATCAGTGACCTGGGTCTGGAAAAGGAGAGCTACAGCTAGGGAGCAGGTATTCTGGTTACTAACAGTGCTTTTCAGTTATTAACTTTGGGTTTTATGTTTGGTAGGTTACACTCTTTAAAGAATGTGCATGAGTGTGTGGAGGTAATTTCACAGATTCAATAGGAGAAGGACAAGGATACTTTTAGGCAAAGTAAATAAGTGGAGCAGGGAAGAAAAGGTTAACTGCTTGTCTTTATAACCGGAGTATGATGCCACCTAGTGGAGAAAGGAGGGAGGTACACTCCGGAAAAGAGGTTCCTCTAAGATTAGGTATAGAACGTTAAATAGAGGCAGTGGGGGGAGAAGACTATAAACCAAGGTTGTGGGGGGCAGTGCAATGGCCTGCGGTAGGCTACTTTCAAGCACACAGAGGTAGGATGCTGATCAAGTTTAAATAGTCACAAGAATAGCATATTTAAAACAGATTACATACACTGAGTTTCTTTATCAATGGGGAGACAAGGTCCCAGTATTTTTAGAGTAGTTCAAGTAGAATTGTCCACAGACGTCTTCTCTTGTAAAGGTGGGATTTTCTGTTAAATAGTAAGAAGGGGGAAAACACCCGAGGGAGCAACGGGAAGCGAGAGCAGTATCCCAGAAGCAGGTCCGATGCACAGGAGGACGCGGGTGGCCCAGATTTAAAAATGGCGCTGCAGATATCACCTCAGTGAAGTAATGTTCCAACTTTCATAGAAAAGATAGGTTTCTCACCAACTTTCCTGTAAATGTCATCACTTGACCTTGAAAATACCCCAGAGTTTTTATATAAAATCTGCTTGATCCGGTTAGACAGGGGACTGTGATGGATGACACATGCCTGATTATAATTTTTTGCATTTATACTAAGGGAGAATCATGTTCTCTCATCTCCGGTAATATCAAATCCATAGCCAGGTTCATCATTCCTGGACCCAATCCTAATATTTCCACTGCCCAAGTAAGGGTTTATACCTCTTCCCCCATTCATCAAAAATCTCTTTCATGATGGGTTCCACTATATAAGGGGGAATATCCTCTCTCGAAAAACATGTTCTTCAGTAAATCAAGCCCTTTTATAACATCTTCCCTCTCTGGGGTCATTCTAGCCACCCTAATTACCTGTCCCTTCACTATACTTTTTTTCTGATTTTTAGGATGACTCTGGTAGTGTAGGTAGGCATTGCAAAATGTGGGCTTGCAATACACATTAGATTTAAAACCACAATTAGTCTTAGCATCCAGAAAACTAATTTCTAATTTATTTGCCTCATGAGTAAACTTCAAGAAGTTAGCAATGTTTAGATACTCAATTAAAAATGGTTATATCTTCCTCTTTCCCTTTCCATAAAATAAATATGTTATCCAGGAATCTGATATGTAACTAGGTCAACCTGGAATTTGCTGTTAAACACATACTGTACTTCCCAACCCAACAAGACCAAATTAGAATATAGGGGCGCACAGGCAGCTGCCATGGCAACCCCTCTGGTTTGTTGATAGTACTCATCCCTCAAACAATATAGTTATCTAAAACATGCATCATAAATTCACAGACCAGTTGGAGTTGCCCAGGATCTAAATTGGAGCATGCCTGTAAGATGCCTTCAAAAAATTCCATCCCCTCAACACTGGGAATGCAAGTAAATAGATCCTGGATGTCAATAGTTAGAAAAATAACCTCCTCCGACCAAAGCTCTGGCTTTAACTATCCTAAAAAATCCCAAGTGTCTTTGATATGTGGTATACCCTCCAAAACATGTTGGCAGGTTTTGTCCACAAACTGCCAAATTATGTGTTTTGGATCCACATGCTGGCACAATAGGTCTAAAAGGAGGGGAACAAATACTTTTATGGATTTTGGGTATACCAAATAAGACAGGGACCTTAGGATAGGGTGTTCACAAGAAAATTGCATGTTTCGAATGCAATTCTTTGCTCCAATAAATATTCCTCAAGATAACTATCTACACGCTGGTAAGGAATATTTATCTGGTTTCTGGAAATCTGAAGGTACTTTTCATTAAATAACATCTCCTGCATGATCTTAATAAAATCAGTGTTTAACACCACAATTCCACCCCCTTTATCTGGGGCCATAATCCTAAGTGTCCTATCACCTCTCAATTCTTTCATTAAAATCCTTTCTCGTGGGTTCAAACTGGGAGTAAAACTTCCTTTCCTCCATCCATAACTCATATTTCCTCCTTAACTACCTTTTCAAAAGTGCGGATAACACTGTAGCAGTGGACGTGTTACATGCTCTAAGCCCTGAAACAAGATTTTTTACAACCAACTAATTTATCTTTAGTCCAAGAACATGGAACTAATGCTGAGAGGTCCGCATGGTATTAGTAAAAGGCTGGAAGTTCTAAAAGGTACTGTTAATGGCGACCTTTCTAGTAGTCACAATATTGCAAACAAACAATGTTGGTTATAATAACGTACACATCACTGACTAACATTCCAAATAATGGATTTGTGTCCTTCAACGATGTCTTACTTAGAAATTTTAAGTTTAATCGTGACTCTGCCGTAGTTAGAGGCAGAGAAGCTTTTAAAAATGACGACAACTCGCCCACTTTAAAGGAAATTATTTTTTTTGTTTGAAAAGAAGTTATTTAAAATGAAATGTTTGCAACTAGATAATGGATATTTAAAAAGTTGTTTAAACATTAAGGTGGTTTCGCAGGGGTTAAGAATGATTAAATACCCCTTTGGTATCATGTATAATGAGGCTATAGTAAATGATTTTCAAACTTTTTTTAATGAATGTGGGCTGGGACTCTAATAGATTAATACATTACAATGAGTCTGCGCTGGTGACTTTGAAAAGTCAGGTAGAAAAACTTAATGAAGATATCATGAAAGATTTATTGTTTTGTGAGTACGAGCAATTAAGTTTTAAATGGAGTAAATAAGAGCGTGGACACTATATATCTAAGGAAACAAAAAAAGTTTGTTAGGGACAAACAGTACGCAGAATCTACAGCATACCCTTGGCCTTACAAAAACGAGAACAATTATGTAAAGAATTATAAGAACGATACTGGTAATATAATCACAAATGCAAGTGCTTGTGGGCAGGAGAGGGGAGACGGTGTGGGTCTTATTTCATCTAAAGTGTTGGATGAACTGGATTCATTTCCAGAACATAACACACATTTTTTTAGGAGTGAGAGGATCAGAAGTTAGCCAGCAAAACCAGGAACAACTCAGATTTGAGACACTTCCCCATACACCATGGGAACAACCAGGGTCGGAAGAAAATGGGGAAGAGAGGGAAACAACTATGGTTCCTAATACTGATGGTAAAGTACGTCAATATAGAGGTTTTACAATTTTCAATTACACCAACTTTAACCTAGAAAAAGAACATTTTAACTTTTCAAAAGGTTTTAAATTTGTAACAACTAATTATGGGGATGTAGCTAACACACTCACAGATTTTAAATTGTACCTTAGGAAATCAAATTTGGAAATGATGTAGAAGGATGCAAATACGGAAGAAAATAGAGCTGGAAAGGGTCCTTTTAGAAAAAGTGTTTTCAACCCCCCCTTTGCACCCGGTACTTTTGATGTTTGAAAAGCAGGTGACGGATGAAGTGTATGGGGCATACAACAACAAAAGTAACATTGGGGTTACTAATTTAAATAAAAAAAAAGAAATTGTTAGAAGAATTGAAAGGACAGAGAGACATACGTATTATGAAGCCTGATAAGGTGTGGTGGTATAGTTATCTATGGTTCAGAAGAGTACAATGATGTTATAACTAACATCTTGTTGGACACTAATACATACTCACCAGTTTCCAGAAATGAAATAATGATAACCTATGGCAGAATAGATTCTTTATTGGAAGAGTATTTGCTTGAGAACAGGAAAAAGTACAGTTTTGTACCTACCATAAATGTAGATGTTCGAGTGTATACACTGCTGCAGTCATTACACTTGGGTTATCCTGCCGTCAGGCGGTTCCCCAGTCGGCCTGAGTTCCAAAGTCTTGGTCCGGCATCGGTTGCCGTCGCCTCCTCCCTGACGTAAGTGCGGCAGTGGTAGATAAGATGCAGCCAATCGGCATTTTCTTCAGTTTTTCTTGCCCCAGATGTTAGGTGCCCCCAAATAGGTAGGCAATTCAAACTGCTAATAAAACATACATAAGAAAAGCAAACAACAACTTTCAACTACCAGCAAATACTCCCCATAGGTAGTAAACGGTAGAAGACATAGGTACGTATCAGCAAGTAAGAGGGGAAGGAGGGTGGGTAACCTGGACTGCAGCAGTGTATACACTCGGACATCTACATTTATGGTAGGTACAAAACTGTACTATGTTCATCGTGTTACACTGTTGCAGTCATTACACGTGGGTAGAATCCCAAAGCTGAGGTAGGGTGGCTGGTTCTATAAAGCATTAGGGGGTGGCTATAAGGCCCTGCAGCACCGCAGTGGCGAAGCCAGCTCTGGACTTAAAGTACAGAGGCAGATGGTAATGCTTGGTGAAGGTATGTACAGAACTCCAAGTTGCTGCTTCCAAAATATCCTTGGTAGGTACTCCTCTGAGGTAGGCAGTTGAAGTGGCTGTTGCCCTAGTGGAGTGGGACCTAATGCTGCTAGATACAGGTTTCCCATGTGTGTATAGCAGAAACGTATACAATGTCCTATCCATTTTGAAACAGTCTGTTTTGAAATTGCTTTTCCTTGTGCTCCTGCAGCATATGCTACCAATAGTTGCTCAGATTTCCTGAAAGCTTTGGCTTTGTCCAAGCAGAAGCGTAACTGCCTGTGAATGTCCAAGGAATGCAGTAGTCTCTCACCTTTATTCTGTGGTTTTGGATAAAAAGTTGGCAAATGAATTGTTTGGTTTAGAGCCACACTGGACAGCACCTTTGGCATAAACGTAGGGTTAGTTCTTAAAGACTCCCTTGTCCTGGTGGAAAATGAGGAAAGGTTCCACTGCCATTAGTGCCTGTAATTCTGAAACTCTTCGTGCTGATTTTATTGCCAGGAGTAGAGCAGTTTTCCAAGAGATATATTTTAATTCTGCTGTGTTAGCTGGCTCAAAAGGAGATAAAGTAAATTTTTCCAAAACAAAGTTGAGGTCCCAAGTTGGAGTAGGTGCTCTACGGGGCGGTCTTATGTTTTTAGCCCCTCTGAGTTACTGTCTTCGTAAAGGATTAGAGAAAATTGGTGGATCCATGTTGTAATGAGCAGAGATGGCAGAGGCGTGGATCTTGGTGGATGAGAAGTAGAGGCCTTTGTCCAGCATCTCAGTTAAATATTGTAGTATCTGAGGAATGTTTGAACATGAGGGTCAAGGCTGTGTGCTTGGTTCCAGGCACAGAATCTCTTCCATTTATCCAAATAGGCTTTCCTGGTACTAGGCCTTCTGGCCTCCAGAATGACATCCATAACAGCTTTGGAGAGCGGCATGGACTGCTTGACTAATGAATCTTCCATGCAGCTAGGTTTAAGGACTTTAGCTGACTGTGTAGTATCTGATTGTAGTGCTGAGCCAGCAGATGTGAGATTTGAGGCAAAATCCAGGGTGGTCCTTGTGCCAAGTTCTTTAAGATTGGGTACCAGTGCTGGCGTGGCCAGTCTGGTGCAATCAGGATCATCTTTGTCTCTTCTTGCCTGGCTTTTATGAGTACCTTTGGCAGGAGAGGTAGTGATGGGAAAGCGTATACTTGTAGGTTTTTCCAGCTGAAAGAGAGGGCATCCACTTTCCATGCTTGTGGATGGTAACTCCTTGTGCAGAATTTCTGTAGCTGGCAGTTCATTGGGGATGCAAACAGATCTCTGTCCGGGCTCCACCATTTCTGTGTTATCATTCAGAGTATCTGTGGATTCAATTCCCATTCGTGGGGATCCATGATGTTTCTGCTTAAGTCGTCTGCCAGTGTGTTTTTCTCTCCTGGCAGGAATTGTGCTTACAAGATGAACTTGATAGTTTAGAACTGTGTTCCACAAGGTCATGTCTTGCCTGCAGACGGGGTAGGAGTGAGTGCCCCCTTGCTTGTTTATGTACCACATAACTGTAGTGTTGTCTGTCTTTAGTAGTAGTTGTCCTGGATGCAGCAGGTCCTTGAAAGCTATAAGTGCATTTTGTACAGCTAACATCTTTTTGATTGATGTGAAGATGCCTTTGTTCTGCGGGCCACTTGCCCTGAATACAGTTTCCTACCATGTGTGCTCCCCAGGAGTAGTCCGATGCATCTGTTGTCAGTGTTTGCCTGGCTGTGGGTTGAGTAAAAGGCTGTCCCTTGTTGAGGTGACAAGCTTGAGCTCACCATTGAAACTCCTGTTGAAGGCAAGGAATTAGTGATGTAACTATTTCCAAACTTTGACAGTGTTGAGACCATACATTCTTTAGGTACCACTGTAGTTTCCTCATATGCAGTCTGGCATATGGAATTAGTAGTATGCAAGATGCCATGTAACCCAAGGCCTGCAATACTTTTCCCGCAGGGAGTGGAGTCTTTGTTGCCATAAATTGAAAGTATTGAGTCAGTTGTCCTTGCTTGTCTGGCGTGAGATGAGCCATCTGGGCCGTTGTGTTCAAGCTGGCTGGCACCCAAGAATATTATCTCTTGTGAGGGCACTAGTTTTGATTTCTTTTCGTTTACTGTGTACCCCAGGCAACTTAACTTTTTTACAAATGCCATATGCTTAAGAAGAATGTCCTTGCTCTCTGCTTGAATCAGGCAGTCATCCAGGTACGGATAAATCTGGATTCCTTTCTGTCTGCAAAATGCAATTACTGGTGCCAGGCACTTTGTGAAGACCCTGGGTGCAGTAGATAAGCCAAGGGGCAGTGCAGAGAATTGATAATGCATTGAACCAGCTATGAACCTGGGGTATCTTCTGCAGTTTGGTCTGATGGGGACATGCAGGTATGCCTCCTTGAGGTCCAATGTCACGAGCCAAGCTTTCTTGCCCAGCATGGGAAGAAGCTGCTGTAGTGTCAACATTTTTAAGTGTTTAGAGAAGAAAGATCCAGAATGGGCCTCCAGGCTTTGTCCTTCCTGGGAACCAGAAAAAGTCTTGAATAAAAACCTTGTCCTTGCTCCTGTGGTGGTACCTTTTGAATAGCTCCCATATCCATGAGTGCTGTAATTTGTTTTTGAGCCTCTGCCCATTGATTTGGTGGCAGATTTGGCATTCCTTTTAACCTTGGCAGAGTGTGAAAGTGGAACCTGTAACCTTGAGATACAATGTTGAGAACCCATTTGTCTTTGGTGATCTTATGCCAATTGTGATAGAAAAGTGCCAAGTTTTCCTCCCGGGGAGCTACCCAGAGAGAGTTGTTTGGCAGCTGTAGTGGGAAGTCATTGGGGCTGCTTTTTATATGGTTGGGGCCTGTCTTCCCCTTCTTTCTGTCCTGATGCAACCCATTGTCGAGGTCTGTAAGGACCTTGTGGTTGACCTCTACCTCTTGGATGCCTGTATCTGCCCCTTTGAGGTCTGTCTGTAACTGGAAAAGACCAGTTCTTAGTTGGCCAATTTCTGCTAAATCTAGGAGGCTGAACCTGTAAGAAATCCTTCACTGTTTGCATATATTTTGCCTTATCCTCCATTTTCTTTAATACCTCTTCTGCCTCAACTCCAAATAACACATCCTGCTGCAAAGGTGCATCCAATAATTTTGCTTTAACATGATCTGGTAACGTATGTTCTTTTAACCAAGCATGTCTTCTAATGACAGAGCCTGTAACGGTTGCTCTACAGGAGGCCTCTAAAGAATCAAAACCACATTGCAAAGTATGTTTTCCCACCTGTTCAGCTGCATGCAATAAATCCTGCATTTAAAAAAGTAGGAGGATCTGAATCTGGAAGCATTTTTTGTTTCAACAGACAGTAGTAATTGCTGATATTTTAGCATGTGAAACTGGCAATTTAAGGCTCTCATTGCTAAAGTTGCAGACGTGTATACTTTCTTTCCCCATCTGTTTAATGCTCTGGAATCTCTGTCAGAGGGAACTGGATTCTTGGCTGATGAGGCCTTAACCCCTTTGGGTCCCTGAGAAATAGTTTCAGGGTCAGCAACAGGGCTTTTGTACAGAAATTTGAGGTCAGGGACTCTGTAGTATCTGTCAGGTTTAACTGGGGCTGGAGGTAAGGAATCAGGATTTAGACTGGATTCAGTATACACATCAGCCACAATATCTAACACTGGCGGAATAGCAAGGGGTCTGTGTTGAGGTAATAAAAGGAAGTCTCTGAGCCTTTTCTTGGATTCCGAGTAATCCTGGCCTTCCCAATGGAAATGCTCCCTCATGGTGTGCAATGTTTCCCCAAAGGAGTAGTCCTCAGGCGGAGAGGCTGATGGAATTGACTCCTCAGCATCAGAATCCTCATAAGGGGGTAAAGAGTATCCTAGGTCTGAGGATGAATCTGACTAGATGGACACCTGGTCGGATGAGTCATGGTCTGAACCTGTCTAGGCCTTTTATCAGGAGGGGGATGGGACCCCCTGATCAGAGTGATTAGGTCTTCGGCCATTTTGAGCATTTGTTTCTTAGGCATGGAGGCCTGTGCTGGAGAATGCTGTATTTGTTTCTTTGATTTTAAAGCTGGTTTAGACTTAGCAGAGGGTTTAATGCTTAACTGAGTAGGTCTGAAAACACCTGTTGAAGCTGCGGGCAGCTCAGCTACTCCGGATCCCTCTGAAGGGTTAGTTTCAGTAAGCTGAATAACTTGTGCGTCCGTAGGCCCAGCCATCTCCACGTGGGAGTCAGAGGCGGCCTGCGGTTCTACAGAAGCGGTCGTCAGGGGCTGCGAAGGTGCCTCGCTGAAAACCGGAGAACCGGCAACTGGCCTAGAAGAGGCTTCAGTCAGTTTTGGGCCTCTGATGCCTATCTTTGTCTTTGCGCTTTTTATGTATTCCGGTCGTCGGAAGTTCCGACAGCATGGTATAACTTAATTTCCTACCAAAATAATGTCGGGCAAAGTCAAACCAACGTTTAATAGTGCGTTTATTAAACCTAGCACAAAACCCACAACCAGTGACGTTGTGGTCTGGGCCTAGGCATGGGATACAATAAGAATGGAAATCCTTAGAAGGTATTTGCTTCACACAAGAAATACAGTTATTAACTTTTACTGACATCGGTCTGAGGCAAGAAAATGTTTCCCCAACGGGGTACTTAGCTTTGTAGAAGACTTCGGTTCTGGATTCGGAATGAAAATCTCAAGAGACGGCCGACCGGCACTTGCGAACTGCTTTTGCTTCGGGCACCGCGCAGCAAGAAAGACTGAAGAAAATGGCATTGGCTGCATCTTATATACCCCTGCCGCACTGACGTCACTGAGGAGGTGACAGCAACCGACGCCAGACCAAGACTTCGGAACTCAGGCCGACTGGGGAACCGCTTGACGGCAGGATAACGCAAGTGTAATGACTGCAGCAGTGTAACACGGTGAACATCATACAATTTTTTTAAAGCAAATACATCCTGTTATTCCTAATATTTTTGGGATACCTAAGGTACACAAGTGTGTAAATAACCCCCCTTTTAGACCCATTGTGTCAGCTAAAAACTCTAAAAAAAACACATCCCTTGGCTTCATATGTGGACCATTGGACCAAGGAAATCCTATTTAAGACGGAACATCTAATTAAGGATTCGTGGGAATTTTTGGGGAAACCATCACAGGAAATATGGAAAGAAAACTTGCGTTTCCTTACCACAGATGTAAAGGACCTGTTCACCAGTATACCCAGATTGGAGGGGTACCAATTGTTCAGTGAGAGTGAACATTCCACGCTGTCAGATCATCAAATTCAATTAATCCTTGAACTGATGGAAGTAGTATTGGATTGCAACTTTGTTGGGTTCCAAGGTGAATACTACCGGCAAATCAGTGGTGTGGCAATGGGTGCAGCATGCGCTCCCATATATGCCAACCTGGTTATGCTGGAATGGGAGCGATGCTATGTATTCAATGGTCCCTACAGCAAGTACACAAGACTTTGAGGATTTTGGACGATATTTTTGTCCTTTGTGAGGGGAGTAAAGAATTAATGCATTCCTTCATGGAATACATAAATAAGAGTACTACATTTTTCAAATTTACACATGAATGGAATAAAACAAGTATCAATTATTTGGATACTGCTATTACTTTAACATCACAAGGTTTTTAGTCAAGAACATATAGAAAAGAGACTTGGTGTAATAGTTATCTACATTATACTAGTCACCATCCCATGGCCCAAAAAATCAGCCTTGGTAAGGGACAGGCAAGAATGACCTCAGATAAGGAAGAGTGTCACAAGGAGCTGCACAATTTAAGTAACATGTTCATGGAAAGGGGTTACCCTAGAGAGACGGTGCATGTGGTAATAGATGAGGTAATATGAGGTTGGGGCATTAGATACAAACCACGTCTGGGAAATCCCAGTGGTTTGACAAAAATAATGAAAATAAAAAATTTCAAAAAGCTTGTGTAACAGAGTTCAACGGATTCACAGGAACATTTATTGACATCATTAGGAAAAACTGGAGCATGCTCAAAACAGAGAATTGTTCGATGTGGTGGGGGGCTTGAACCCATTTTTACATACAGGACTGAAATTTTAAGAAAATCTTTGAACAGATGCAAAAATCAAAATTTAGTGTCAAAAAGGCGACCACTGTATGTGGTCATTGTAAGCAATGTTCAAACATTTAGAGAGAAGATAGTATAATATTACAAAATGGGATGCAGTGAGATATTGTAAGGGGAATTGTAATGCAAGAATGATAGTGTATCTAACAACCTGTACAAACTGTCCAGCATTTTATGTTGGGAAAACTGAGAGGGCCCTGAAGGACAGAATGTACGAACATGCCTATGCCATTAAAAATAAAAAGTAGGCTAGTGCACTGTTTAAACATTCAATAGTATGCCCTGGTTTCACAGGTTTTAAATTCAGCATAATAGACATGGTTGGAATAAATGTAAGAGGGGGTGATGTAAAAAAAAATGTTGTTAAATAAAGAATTGAAATGGCAGTTAAGATTAAAATCTAATATTCCCCCAGGTTTGAATGAGTATATTACCATCAAACCAGAGTTATTGGCAAAAGCACTAGAAGTGTAGGTATTGAGAATGTGGTTATTGACTGCTGAGTGATTCAATCCAGTCTACCATGTATGACAATTCACATGTTTTATTTTCATTTTTATTGGTTTATAATGATATTTAAAAATTCATGTAGAAGAGAGTACATCACCAAGTTTCTTGGGATGTCTGCATTGACAAAGCAGTATATGACTTTAAATTTTAATTGGATTTTAAATGTATTAATGGCACATGGTATAAAACAATCAAGTACAATGGCATGGAGATATCTGATGAAGTCTTGTCATTCAAGCCGAAAGAGCTCATTCTGTTCAAGAATAAATTATTTGGCTACCACTAGTGGAATTGGACATCTGTTTGTGACTTTTTGAGTTATTACAATTATTTTACAACTACTTTACCTTTTCAAAAGTGTTTACCAAGGGATGTAAGGGTGGATTATAACATACTACTTTTCATACCACCACCTTTTTATAAAAAAAACTGTAGAACCATGAGAAGCCTCAAGAAACATTACCTGAAAATGCAGTTTTTGGGTATAAAGATGTATGTCTACCATAACATCAGCTAAATCTGGGACTTGGGTAGGGACAAATTTAAACCTCTAGTGAAAAATTCTTCCTTGATCTCCTTGGAAGTATAACTGTAAATATTACACACACAAAAAAAGAGTAGACAATACGACTTCCATCTCCACTCAGAAGTTTCTGCCCCTCCCCTGGTTGCCAAATCCTTTCCATGGATTCCCCAGATTGTAAAAATCTTTCCTTTCGATATTCCTGTTGGCTATTCTTTTCGAGCGTCTTGGTACTTGGAAAATCCCCCATATTGGAACCACTATTGGCTTCTGTGCCAATATAATCGCCACCCCTATCATCACCTTCATATGTGTCACCCTGTATCAAATCAACACGGGTCATTTCATTCTCCCTATCATCTATTCTTTTTTCTGAATAAATTTTATTGGTGGGATATACTTCATGAAATTCATACTGTCGTATGTCTCTATTTAATTTTCTTTTTTTCTTACGAAATTGTATACTGCACTTATTCTCCACTCTGTTGATTACTTCAACATACAGTCCCTCATTGTTGGAACAAATCCTCCAGTATACTTTTGTTCATCTCATCTAATTCTTTCTCCAACTTTACTTTCATTTGCTCCTGATGAATAACTACCTTATCCAATAATTCTAAACCCCACTTGTCAAACACATTCACAAAATCATTAATCATTTCAATATCAATGTCGACCAAAAGGAAATTAAAAAACACGTAAACCCTGTGGTACAATTTTCAAATGAATACACTCAGTAAAGTGCATAGCTTCAATTTGCAACATTTTGAATTTATAAAGCTTTTTTTTTTTTTCAAAGGCAAAAACCAAGTCCTTCAAAGAATTTTATACAGGAATATTAAGTTTATGGTTGGTAACTTTCTCAGTCATATTTTTAGAATCTTGAAAATTAAAGTTCTTTTTCAACAGGTTGTCATACCTTTTAAAAATATCAGCATCCTGCACCGAAGAATGGCACATTTCGGTTTGATGACTAATAGAAACCGAACCACTGCCCCTGAATGAACAACCTGTGAGGAAATAGTACTTAGTACCTCGTTTGGACGTCTTTGGTGAACTCCTGGAAAATACATTATTTTCCGTCTATATTAAATCAACCTCCTCTCCATGATAAATCGCTCCACTAGCCGAAGAACCCAAAACTTTCTTTTGCTGGTGGAAAAAACCTCCACTTGGCTGGATACCACACTCCTGTGGCATGTTACTGCTGCCATGATGGATTTCAGCTGCCGTGATGACGTCATTGCGTTTCCTCTGCTCACAGAGCTCTCCTTTGGATGGAATAGGAGTTTCCTCATGGTCATGGGAACCTGTTTTCCACTTTCTGCTGTTGAAAACTGTTTGAGGTATGGGGAGCCCATGCTACCACCCAATGCCTCGAAAAGTAATTTGGAAACGTCTCCTTTCAATTCGGTGACTTCCCTTAAAAGGTCGCCGATCTTTCCTACCTGCATAGGGTCCACCTTGGCTGGTATGTCAAATGTATCCAAAGAATCCTCAAGTCCCCACACCACAAAAAAACAGCCAGTAACAACAAAATTGTGTGTTGGTGCAAAAATATAACCAGGAACCAAAATAAGCACCAAAAGGACTGTAGGTTACTTACTTTTAATAAAAAAATTACTAAAAACATCCACAAAATCGATCATTTTGAGTGCTTTCATCAAAAAACATGACTTCAGCAGAACAACCAGTCGAACAACTAATAAATATTTAAGTACTTCTCACACAGTTGTTTAACTAATTGGTTGATTTTTAGCAAAACAATAGTTTACTTGGGAGGCAAATAGATTAGAAATTAGTTTTCTGGATGCGAAGATCTAAGACCAATTGTGGTTTTAAATTTAATGTATATTGCAAGCCCTCATTTTGCAATGCCTACCTACACTACCTGAGTCACCATCCTAAAAATCAAAAAGAAAGTATAGTGAAGGGACAGGCAATTAGGGTGGCTAGAATTACCTCAGAGAGGGAAGATGTAATAAAAGGGCTTGATTTACTGAAGAACATGTTTTTTGAGAGAGGATATCCCGCTTATATAGTGGACCCCATCATCAAAGAGATTTTTGATGAATGGGGGAAGAGGTATAAACCCTTACTGGGAAGTGGAAATATTAGGATTGGGTCCAGGAATGATGAGCCTGGCTATGGATTTGATATTACCCCCGTCTAGCAGATTCTATATAAAAACTGGGGTATTTTCAAGGTCAATAATGACATATACAGAAAAGTTACTGAGAACCCTATATTTTCTATGAAAGTTGGCAATAAAATAAAGTTAAACCTGGAGAAGTTTTAAGACGGGCCAGTCCCATATTTTGGAAAATACTAAACCCTGTGGATGATGTTCCCAGCGTGGGTATATACTACAGGTTCCTTCTGTAACTTTAAATAACAGGATTGGTAGTGCTATATATTTGAGAAGAGAGAACTGTTATACTAGTAAGATAGTTTACATTGCATTGTGCAACACCTGCAAAGGGTTTTACATCGGGAAAACTGAGAGAGTTCTTAAATGTAGGATATATGAGCACTTACACGAAATCAAGAACAAGAGAGACAAATGCCCTTTTCAGACTTAGCCAAGATTGTAATGGACACACTGGGTTTAAGTTTGGTATTGTTGATGCAGTCAGCCTGGACATGAGGGGAGGGAAAAATTATTTATGTAAAAAAGGAATTAATGTGGCAACTTAGGTTGGCTGCAAACTTCCTACCAGATTTATATCCATATTCCCAGTGTTGAAAGAAAGAGCAAACCAAATTACACAGGTTTAAAGTTGGTGTTCCAACGAATTTACTATTAGTATTATGCACTTTAAGAATTATTTCTATATAATAAACCGATTTGATATAGGTGCAATTCTCATAGTAGTATTGGTTAACATTAAGAATTTTTATTTATGTTTTAATATTATTGAGAAATGAAATGCATTTCCTCAGAATTTTTATGAACATGGCACTTGAAAAATAGTTTCTTGTTTACTTAACTAATTAATTGATTGATTTTTAGCAACTGTGTGGGAAGTATTTAAACTAAACGTATAGAAGTTGTTGGACTGGTTGCTCTGATGAAGTCATGTTTTTTGATGAAAGTGCTCAACGTGATAGATTGTGGATGTTTTTATTCATTTTTTTTATTAAAAGTAAGTAACCTACAGTCCTTTTGGTGCTTTTTTTTTGTTCCTGGTTATATTTTTGCACCAACACACCATTTTGTTGTTATACACTTGTTCATCTACACAAATGAGCCAAGCTTCACTGTCCCAGGTAAGAGCCAAGAAGGCTCACATGTCAGAGAATAAATGAGATATCAGTTGATAACATCCAGCTCTTGCCTCTGTGGGTGAATTTAAGGAGCAAACTAGTCTGCATATCCTGCAGACTGTCAATCACTTCTGTGGCAGCTTGTAGACTACATAAGTTCCGTTTCCAAGAATTGCATGCATGCTACTACATATGCCTAGTCTCCTGGTCAGAAGGCACACCTCTTAGTGTGCAAGATGCATATGCACTCTTGTAAATGTTGCCAATGTATCAAAATAAAGCTGTCACTCTTTCTCTGCCCAAAACAGGCAAGCCAGTTGTGGCTGCTCACTTCTGTCCTCTGCAACCCAGTCTCTCCAGTGCTTAACGCCACTAGTTGAATCCAGGTCATCTGGGGAGTAGCTATTTCTTTATTCGTTTACAGTAAAGGGCATGGCTGAATAAAGAAACATCACCATTAGACAGATCTAGGTAAGCAGTATGCACTGCTTTCCCCTCATCCATTACCTTAGGGAGTTTTTCAAAGAAGTTCACCAGGTTCAGTAAGCATGACCTTCCTTTGACGAAGCCAAACTGGGATGGAGAGAGAGTCAGGAGGTCTCACACATCCTTATTGAGCATTTCCATGATAATTCTTTCTATGCCTTTGCAAATAAAACTATTTAGACTAGCCAGTTTGTAGTTTCCAGGATCTGTTGAAGGTCTTCCCTTATGAAAGGGGATGCCATTCTCAGCCCTCCATTATCATGGCACAAAGCCAGTTTTAAGACCGTAATTAAATACTGACTCTAGGGGTCCCAATAAGTCATATTTTAGACTGTTCAAGAGTTATCCTGGCATGTTATCAGGACCCATTGAGACTATGTTCTTGGCTTTACTGAGTGCAGCCAGTACATGCTCCCTAGTTCTATTTGGAGACATTATGTTGTATGGCTGGGGTTGAGAGGAGGATAAAGTTGGTACTGGTTGTACCTCAATTCAACCACCTCAAAACACAACTGTTTTGCAATTCAACCTTGCGTTCGCCCACCTGGGAGTCCTGCAATTCAACTGCCGTCTCACACCTTGACCCGGAAAGGAGGCTGAAAAGTTGCATTGTTTCATGTTGTTGCTGTGCTGTATATGTGGTGCAGTTGTTTCTTTCAAGTACTGCGAAAAAGTGAAGAAAGAGGGCCAAATACTGGCAGGAAAAATAAGTGTCTGATGAGCACTGAAAAGAAGAAAGAAATCATAGGCAAAATTGAGAAGAACAGAGACAGAATGTTCTAATTAAATCAAAATGTGCTTCAACAAAGTATTAGTTTAAGGGTGTGCACGCTTATGCAACCAACTTATTGTACGTTTATTTTTTATATTTTTCCCCCAAACAGATTTGTTTTTCAATTGAATTGTACAGGTTATAGGTCATATTAAAGGTGGGAAAGTTTTGAAATGATTTATTGTGGTCTTATTTTTTTATATCACAAAAACCTGGTATTTTAACAGGGGTGTGTAAACTTTTTATATCCACTGTATATACCAAAACATTATACTCTATGATAAGGGCAGAGTACAGTGGTATGACCACCACTTGGACCCAGATGCCATGCCCTTGCTAATAAGTTGAGCAACGCAGATAGATTTTCTTACTACCCTTAACACATGATAGTTGAAGGCTAGATTACTACCTATGTGAGTTCCCAGATCCCAGACTACTGAATCAACTTTTAAGGGTGTTTTATCGATGACATAGTTACCTGGGGTGGTAGACTTCCCAAAAGTTACTATAATGCATTTCTTAGTCTTCAGTTTTTAAGTCATAGCTTTCACACCAAGCATTTTTCTATATTAGACCTTTCCTGAAAGGTGCTCTCATCTTGGGGGGATTCAAGGACTGCTCTTAGTTTGCAATCATCTGCAAACTTGGTCAGTCAAAGGCCTTTGACATTGGCTTTGACATTCGAAAAGTAGATGCCAAAGAGGAGTGGGCCCGGGTGACTTCACTAGTGACTGGCATCTTTGTGGAGGTGGCCTCATGGATTCTAACCTCTTGGACTATGAGTGACCCAAGCTAGCTATCAAACATATAATAAAGGGGTTAACATCTAGTTCCATGAGTCTGTTGACAATGTCAAGGTGAAGTATTATATCAAATGCTTTAGCCAGATCTGGGTAGCCAGTATGTACCATTTTCCCCTCGTCCACTGCTTCAGTGACCTTTTCAAAGAAGTCCACCAGATTCAATAAACATGATCATCCTTTGATAAAGCCAAAATGGGATCTATCGAGTGGCTTGTCTCCTAGGTCTTTGCAGATATCATGGAGATGATTATTAAAGTCATGGAAAGAATTACGAATAGCCAGCTTAGGTGGTATGGCAAAGATGGCGAACAGTTAGCAGCACAAAGTTTTTGCTCTGCTTCTCTTTGGTTATTCTGACAAGATTTTATATATAAACTTAATGAATACTCTAGGACTAAAACTTTAAATTATTTAAACATGTTTACAATATGCTTGAAGATAAGTTGTAATTTTTCTGCACCACTTTCCTATTGGGAGTTTAAGTGTTTGGAAAAATGAGCCACTCAAGTTAATTCTCAGGAGAACTTAACAATGAAGGAATTACAGTCTATTTTAAGTAGCACCTATGAACTTTTCATTAAAATGGGCAAACCTGAGATTAAAATGGACAATATAAAGGAAGAATACAAGAAACACATGGATCTGTTAAACGAAGTTATAAAGCAGCAATCAGTACAGATTTCAACAATAGATAAAGTAGTAAATGACTTGGATAGAAGAATGTCAGAAAATGAAAAACACAGAATTTGTCCTAAAACAGAATACTTTGCTTCTGGAGAAAACAGAGGACTTGGAGAGTAGATCTAGAATGAACATTAGGATATATGGAATTCCAGAGAAAGGAGGAGATAATACGATACAATCTCTGAATAACTGGTTAAATAAAACTTCCAGTTTACCTGAAGCTTTCTTTTGGTATTGAGAGCTCATAGATTTCTCAAATTCTTCCCTGAAAAATACTCCCGTCTCCTAGGTCAGTAATTGTTAAATTCCTTTCCAAATCAGGATAAGAACTCGGTGTTGAAGACTACATGGATAAATTCTCCAATAAAAATAAAATAAGCCATTAGATTTGATAATGACTATTTCTGTTATGACCAAAAGGAAGGCTTATATCCCATTCATAAAAAGTTTAAAGAAACTTAACATTAAATCTAAACTTACCTTTCCAGCCAGAATCCAGTTTTTTTTTTTACCCGATGGACAAAAAAATTCTAATATGCTTGAAGATTATTTGGAGTTTATACAGAAGAAAAAACTTTTAGGCAAAATTGTAGAGATGGACTAGTCTCTAATTTGGAGACACAAGCAACCAGAAATGGGCAGACATTAAAAAATGTAAGAAAACTCAGGGAAAAGTGATGGTTTATATTGCTAGTCTGTTTTAATTTACTGCCATCCTTCTATGCATTCCTTCTTAGTATTAGGAAATAAAGTAAACATGAAGTAATTACCTTTTCACTATTTGTTATGATAGAGTGGAAGATAACTTTAGCACTGTCATTACTGGCAACGAGGATGACATACTAGAGGGCTGGAAGATAGTTAAGGAACTAAAGCACATTATTTTTGGTGATAGCTCAGACACACAAATATAGAGTTGTTGGTCTAAGTATTTATATATAAATTAATGGTACTTTTGTTTATATATGTTTTAGAATGTCATTAATTAGATCTTTTTACTACATTGCCAAACATTTTTAGACAGATGGGTAAATAATGCCTTTTTCTCCTCCACAGTGGTTTAACACCTCATGCTATTTGTTAAAATCTGTATTTTAGATGCAGACATTTTCTTATTTTACAATTTATTGCTCTAATAGATGCTTAACCCTTACTCTTTATATGTTTAACATTCTATGATTAAAGAGTAAAAAGAAAAGAAAATGCAATACAATATAGGGATTATTACTGTGATGGAGTTATTAGAATGTTTTAATGTTAAATGTATATAAAAAAAAAAAAAACATAATACAAATTAAAATGTTAAATGCTTTTTTCCTAAACAAATTACCTTAAGTTTGGGGTGTCTAATACGGGTCTACAAGTTAATCTCTGGTTCATTTAAAATTTGTTTAGTACGCCAGATAATGCTGTGCAATAGTATTTTCCAAATGGTTCTATTCAAGTTAAAGTAACTGGAAACATGAATAAAAAGGCAACAGATTTAAAAGATGCATTAGAATGTTATGAGCAAGTTAACAAGATAAAGCTAAATAACAGTAGTGTAATTCATAGCTTTCTGAAC
>NC_056732.1:1093374332-1093384332 GCF_019279795.1 Protopterus annectens
AGTATAAAAACAGAGAAAAAGCTGCTCAGATTTGTGAATAATTTTAGTTTTATCCAAATAATATCTGAACTGCCTATGCAAGTCCAAGGTATGAAGAACCTTTTCACTGGTAGTCTGTGGAGAAGAAAAAAAGTAAGGCAAATTAATAGACTGAGGGGCAACTCACTGACCACTTTGGGCATAAAAGGATGCATACAAAGTCCATGGGGGAAACCAAGAAAAAAGAACACCCATGAAAGCCTTAAGTTCAGAAACCCTCTTGGCTGAATTAAGAGGAAAAAGAACAGTCTTCCAAATACAGTGTTTCAAGGAAGATAAAGCAGCAGGCTCAAAAGGAGCCAGTCAGTTAATTTTCCAAAAAAAAAAAAAAAAAAAAAAAAAAAAAAAAACACCTGAGGTCCCAGGAAGGTGGAATAGGCTTCCCAGGAGGCCTTTGACAAACCGGTTGACTTCAAACCAAGAGGCCACAGTAGAAGTCATGGGCAGACCAGCGGAAATTGCTGACAGGTGAGCTTTAAAGAATATGCCAACTCTGCATGGAGCAGAACACAGAAATGAGAGGACCAGAGGAGCCCCCTCAGATAGAGGAACCTGATGGCAGGAGACACACCAGACAGAAAATCTCTTCCATTTCAACAAATTTGATACCCTGGTAGTTGGCTTCCTGGCCTCCTGCAGAACCCAAAAAAGTCCTCACAAAAAAGGTGTGCAAGAGAGATCAAAACCCTATTACCCAAAGTGTCAGCTGAACAGAGGACGAGAGGATGGATAAGAGACCCTTTGTCTTTTGTGAGAGGGTCAACCCAGTTAGGTAACTTGCTGTGATTGCCCCTGGCCAAGTGAGAAAGAAGGGGGAACCAATGCTGTCTGGGCCAAAAGGGAGTAACCAACAAGATTTTGGGACAGTCCTGCTTGATCTTGGTCAAGACTCTCAGAGGAGGTGAGGGAAGGTGTAGAGAAACGCCCCCTTCCAAGAAAAGGGCAGAGTGCCCACTTTGCAAGCCAGAGGACTTGGGACTGTGGAACAGAAAGCGGAAGTTGCCTGTTCACAGGAGAGGCAAAAAGATAGACCTGAAAAATACCTCACCGATGGACAATGTTCAGGAAGACACCTCTGTAAAGCATCCATTCATAAATGTGTGCACTAAACCTGCTCAGAGTCTGCCACTAGATTGTGCTCTGAAAGGATTGCAGACTATCTGTAGAGTCACTTGATACTGGGCAGCTAGATCCAATAATTGGAGAGCTAGCTCTTGTTTGTGGACATACCACATCACTGTGATATTGTCTGGGAAAACTTGAAGAGCTGGAAACAGAGCCCTTATCTGTTATTGAGGTGGTCTGACCGCTGATGAGGCTAGAAACCCTGAACCTTGAAAGATCCGAAGAAAGCTCCCCACCCCCTGTCTGAGGCACCTGTAAAGAGCACTTGATTCAGGACTGGAGACGTGAAAGGAAGCCCCAGGATGAGAGAAAGTTGATGAATCCACCACTAAAGCTCAAGCTTGTGACAAGGAAGGAAGGGAACCAAGTTGTCCAGGGGATGACAATGTTAAAGCCAAACTGACTTGAGGTACCACTGAAGCTTTCTCGTATACAACCAGAGAATGTCCTTGGCCATGACTGAATCCAGAGGAAGAGACTGGGCAGGCAGAGATGTCAGCACAGGAATGGGGGTGGGTCTGGTTCCTGTAACAAAGGAACACATCATCCTGAGGAGTCAAGACTGATGATTTGAAAAAATGGTGAACCCCAGACTCTACAGTAGGAAAGTAGTAACCTGGAGATCCTGAAGCAGAGCCTCAGGGGGGTGAGAATAAGAAGATCGTTCATATAAGGAAAGATACGAACCCCTCTCTGCAAAAAGCAATGACAGGGGTGAGGTATTTGGAGAACGCTCTTGAGGCAGTAGAAAAACCAAAAGACAAAGCAGAGAACTGAAAATTCAAGGAAGAAACAGTGAAAGTCAAAAATTTCCGGAATAGGGGATGGGTGGAGATATGAAGTTAGGCATCCTTGAGATTCAGAGAGACCAGAAAGGCCTGTAGAAGAAGAAGAAGAAAAAGTCTGAAGAAACATCCAAAAGTAGTGGACCTTGAGAAAGGAGTTGAGCTGAGAAAGGTCCAAAATTGGTCTTCAGGTGCCCTCCTTCCTGAGAACAAGAAGGAACATTCTAGAATAAAGCCCCCCTTCTCCTTCCTGGTAAGAGAGAGGCACAGCTTTAATGATGACCTGGGTCAAGAGAGAGAGAATGAAGCACCTCTCGGAAGAGATGAAATGGTCTTCGAGGAGGTTAAGGGATGCCCAAAGCGGGAGGAAGAGATTTCCAAACTATGCAATACCCCTGGCATATAACGGAAAGAACCCAACAGTCTATTGTAATCCTTAACCAATTTGGAAGGAACAGGGAAAGACTAAGGGACAAGGGAACCGGGACAAGGGAAGCAAATTGTCAAATAGAACCCTGCTAGTCTATCACAGTTTTTCACACAAAATATCAAATAAGTTTCAACGTGGCTCAGAGCTCGGCTGAAATGCGGCTTTACAGCTATGTGACAAACGAGATCTCAAGTAACAGGGAGAAGGGTATTCTGGGTAGAGGCTTAGCTAAAGAGTTTCTTGGCTGGCACAAGATTGGCAAAAGGCCAACTCTGTTCCGAGGGCTCAAAACTAAACCCATCAGTGATGGAAAGAAGATTAATCAACATCAGATAAGATCTTTAAGACCCAGTGGTTCTTGGTAAGTGGAAGGAGTGCAGAAGGGGGAAGGAGTCCTTGATGGATTTTGTACCCTAGAGGGATGGCTTAGAACTCCCTGCCTTTGGAGTGGAGGTGGTCCACCGTTTGGTTCTCTGTTGACCCTGGGAAAGGAGTCTGGGTGGTCTGTCCCTGCGGGGCTTACCTTGCCCCTGTCTGCTAGGTGCAGGAAAGGACCCATGTTTAGAGGGAAAATTCCTGCTGAACCTAGGAGGGTGTACCTGAAGAAAATCGTTTGTGTCTGCATAGATTTTGCTTTGTCTTCCATCTTTTTAAAGCACCTCTTCTGCATTTACTCCACACAATCTGTCCTTATTAGAGTGCAGTAAATCTGCTAACTCTTGATTTGACACAGTCAGGAAAGGTAGAAATCTTTTGTTTTAATAGTTCCAAAGTGTGTTGTTGAAATTTTAACATGTGGAACTGACAAGTTGAGAGCTCTGACAGCTAATGTTGCAGGTGTATACTTTTTTTTGCCCCATCTGTCCAGAGCTCTGGAAGGAATAGGGTTCTTTTTAAAACTAGCCTTGAGTCCCTGCATAATGACCTCCAGGTCTGCAGCAGGTTTTCTATACAGGTATTGGTAAGAATCTGGTACTCTGTTAATATCGGTCAAGTTTTCTGGGAGAAGATGGGAGGGCGTCAGGAGTTAAGCTGGATTCATGAAAAAGATCATCAACCACCTCGAAGACTGGAGAGATGGCCAAGGGTCTGTGCTGAGGCAGCTCTAGAAACTCTTAGTATTTTCTTAAACTGAGGGAAGTCCTGGGATTCCCAGTGGAAATGCTCCCAGAGGGTGTGAAGGGCTTTCATAAAAGGAAGGATCTTCTGGTGGGGAGGCGGAATGAATCGATTCCCCTGCATCCGAATCCTCATAAGCAGTCAGAGGTAGTTGTCCCTCTTCAAAAACTGAATAATCAGACTCCTCAGAATCCTGTTCTGTCAGTATTTCACGAGAAAGATCTATTTTCCTCTTAGAAGTTGTGGCCTGACTACCCCGATAACGGTGATAAGATCCTCTGCCATTTTTAGCATTTGAGCTTGGGGTGGTGGAGCAGGAGTAAAATGGTTGCTACAGGCAGATTTCCTAGGAGTGGCATTGCCTCTAAGCCTAACAATATCAATCGGTCTGAAAGAAATAGTAGCAGGGGGAGAAGACTTTTTTTTTTGTCTAGATTCGGTAGTGTGAAATACCTCCTCGGAAGCTGGTGCCTGCGTCGCAGCTCCAGACCCAAGCAAGGCAGAAACAACCAAAGGCTCGGAAGACAAAGATGTCATCTGCGGCATACTCGACTCCGAAAGGGTCTCAGGAGAGGCCTGCAAAGATATTGAATCTGGCATTAGGGCTGTGAAGGCGCCTCACTGAATTGCGGAGAACTGACGACCTGCTTAGCGGTAGAGTCATTGGAAGGGGTAGCCTTGAGTGGTCCATCTCTATCTTGACCCTTAAGTTTTTTCAGAATGTCTGTGAATTGCTTCCTGACCGACGCCATTTCTGCTACAATAAGAGGTCCATGACAAATGGTTCGCATGTTAAAAAGGACACAGAACTGGCAACAGGGGACAGCATGGTCTGTGCCTAAACAAGTGACGCAGTAAGAATGGAAATCTCGGTGTGTTATTTGCTTTCCACAAGCAAAACAATTGTTAACTTTTTCCTGACATCGGTTAGTGCAAGAAAAAAGGATCTGCAATGGGGTACTTAGCTTTAGACATTTTCAGCTGAAAGTCAAACTCTGGTAGCAACCGAATGGCACACTTGAGAAATGCTTCTGCTACTGGCTCCGCAGCAAGAAAGACTGATATAATGGTGTCAGCTGCCTTCCTTTAAAGCACTGATGTTAGACAACAAGCGACAGCAGTCAGAGCAGAAAAACATTGACTCAGAGGGCTACCGCAGCAGGGATAACCCAGAGGTGATGACTCCCAACAGTGAAACACAAAGAACATCCAAGATTCGTTAAATGAGTGCTGCTATCCTAAACTTATTTAGTTATCCAAGTATGGGGACGATGTGTGTGTGTGCAAGCGCATACATCTCTCATACATACTGTACGAGGGAGGGACAGAGAGAGCACGTGCCCACTGGACAGCAAGATGGACTACTTAAAGATACATCTTTCCACACAAACTATGGTGAAAAATGGCTTTTTACTTGTGTTCACTGAAATTTGGCTGAACTCCAACATAAATGATAATACAATATATGTAGAGGAAATGTCATTATTTTGTGCTGATAGAATTCAATCTCTGTGACAAACCTCGTGGAGGAGACGTGCGTCTCTCTCAACAGCAGCTGGTGTACAAACTGTAAAATAATCACCTCTCACTGCTCAGAGAACAGTTAATAAAATGCAGGCTCCTTCTACTTACCTAGGGAGTTCAATGGCGTGAGTTAACAGCTGTCTACATTCCTCCTAGTGCTAATACCAATGAGGCACTAAACATTCTGTACCGGTCTCTAAATGACATAATAAGAACCCAGAGTTTGCTCCTAGAACTGCATGCGATTTCAATCAGGCTGACCTGAAATCTGTACTACCCCAATACCATCAGCATGTGAACTTTGCACCAATAAGGGAGAACACTCTTGATACGGTGTACAAAAAATGTAAAGCTGGCCTACAAACCAGTACCTTATCCACACCTGGGCAACTCGGAACATCCAGCCATCATGCTGTTTCCTGCATATAAACCATTGCTAAAAACCAACAACCAAACAAGTAAGGATATGGCCTGAGGGAGCAGTCTCAGCTCTGAAGGACTGCTTCAACTGCACGGATTGGTCAGTGTTTAGACATGCAGCTGAAAAGAACAACACACAGACCTGGAGGAGTATCAGTGATGACCTACATATCAAAATGTGTTGATGATGCAACAATCAAGGCATCACCATAAGTTGTCTGGTGAAGTACAAGTGCTCTTAAAGGCAAGAAATGCCACATTCAAATCAAAGGATAAGGATGCCTAAGAGGCCAGAGCAAATTTAAGTAAAGATATAAAAGAGGTAAAGAGGACCTACGGATGTAAAATTCAGGGACACTTCTCTGATCAAAGGGATTTCAGACTTATACAAGTAATAACAGACTACTGGCCTGCATCCTCCCCCATCTAATGACAACACAGAATTTCTGAATAAACTAAACTACTTCTGCAGATCCGACATGATTAACACTGTAGCAAGTAAGCTCCCTGTCGAACAGGATGAAGAGCTGCTATGTCTCAGACTCTGAGTAGAGAAAACCCAAGAAAAGTGGCAGGTCCTGATAATATTATGGGAAAGGTTCTTAAAGAATGTGTTACTCAACTATCCACTGTACTGATATTTTCAATATATCCCTGCATCTAGACACTGTACCTAAATGCTTCGAAAATACGACAATCATCTCCTTACACAAGATCTCAACCAACAAGTCCAAGCGAATACCGGCCAGTTGCTCTTACATTTGCGGTAATGAAGTGTTTTCAGCGGCTAATCAAGAATAATCTCTCTTCAAATCTACCTGCGACACTGGACACATTACAATTTGTTTATAGAACCAACTGCTGCATGGCTGATGCTACAGCTATAGCACTTCAAGAATCCTTGGCCCATCTAGAAAACAAGAATTGCTATGTCATATTGCTATTCAAAGATTTTAGTTCTGCCTTCAATACCATCACCACCAAGAACCTGATAGCAAAGCTGATCCAGCTGGGCAGATCCAGCTGGGCAGAAACACCCCCCTATACAACTGGATAGGGGCTTTGGGTGCTGCTGACTTGTCTAAACATGGGATAAACTCTTGGCTAGGCTTATAAGAGCCTCAGGGCCAAAAGCCTAGTAACCCCATATGATCCTATGGATACTGGACTTTCTCACCAACAGACCCCAAAAGGTATGTGTGGGAAATAACAGTTCAAACAGTATCACACTGAGCATGGGTGTCCCACAAGGCTGCGTCCTAAGTCCTCTGCTATTCACCTTGCTGACGCATGACTGCATGGCCAAGCATGGATCCAACAAAATCAAGTTAGTGGAGTATACCACTGTTGTAGGTCTTGTCAGGAACAGAGAGGAAACAGCCTACAGGGAAGGAAAGAAATGGAGCATCTGACAGGCGGTGGCGACAGCAACAATTTGGCTTTAAATGTAAGCAAGACTAAAGAGTTGATAGTGGACTTCAGGAGGACTCCGGAGGTACTTCAACCTCTGGACATTAAGGGGTGCCAGTGGAAAGAATCAAAAGTACCAAGTTCCTGGGGGTGCATATCTCCGATGTCTTATGCTGGACAACTCACATTAACCACATAGTGAAGGCACAACAAAGTATATACTTCCTACAGAAATTGAGGAAGGCAAACCTGGCACAGATCTACAAAGCCTTCTACTGGGGGGACCATCGAGAGTATCCTCGTTATCATCATAAGTTATGAAAACTACAAAGCATCTCACTACAAAACTCTCCAGAGGATAGTGAAGGCAGTGGAAATAATCATTGGTCCCTTGGTCCCATCCAGAGAAGAGCTGCACGAGACTAGCTATGTGGGAAAAGCTAAAATAATAGACTACCCATCCCATCCTGCTCATGGCATGTTCTTCTGCCGCTCCTCAGGCTAGATTTATTTATTTTACATTTGTTAACCAGGGGTGTCTGACCTGAAAGGGCCCTTTTTCAGCAGAGGTCTGGGGAGAAAAGCTCCACATAGAAAAATTACAGCTACATTTAGATATTTAGACATGATCAGCATACACATAAATTACAACAGACAGCACATCAACAATTACAGTGGAGAGAACAAACACGAAATATTAAATTTAAAAATAAAGGTAATTAATAGATTTGTGGTGTACAGCTGAAATTTGGAACATAGGTAGAATACATATATTGTACACAGGCACAGTACATACACTGTACATTAGCCAGTGTTTGCGAGTACGAGTGAAATTATCATCAAGTACTCTAAGTTTAGTATGTGTACCTTATTTGCTTTCACTAGCCTGGGAAGCAATCATAGCAATGCCAACTTTGCTTGAGATGTTGCCTAATGAGGTTTTTAAAGGCGTCTTTGCACTATGTTTTGCATGCTAGTGGGGAGTGTGTTCCATTTTTTAGCCACTGAGCTACCATATAGTGCATCTCCAAAGCTATTGTAGCTGTTGGTGACTTTCAGTAGTAGTTTGCTTGATGATCTAAGAGGCCTTTTGGCTGAGTGATGTTGTACTAGGTTTTTTGAGGGCAGTACACTTATAAGGGAGGTAACAGAATGATAGAGGCAGAGCTGATTGTAGGCTAGGAGGTTGGGCAATTCAAATCAGTGGAGCTGTCTCAAAGCAGTACAATGATGAGTTCTATATGAGCAATTTGCAGCAAAGCTGGCAATTCTGTTATAGCAGGCTTCCATTTTGCTTAATTCAGCTTTGTTGAGATTAGTCAGAATGGGAGATGCATAGAGTAGGGTGGATAGAAATTGGGAGCGAGCAATGGCTGATCTTGTGTTGTTGGTAAGAAATGGTTTGATACGGTAGAGAGTGATCCCAGTTTGGCATGTACTTTTTTAATAGTTGAGATTTTTTAGGTGGAACTTTTCTAATAGTTGAAATGACTAAAAAATTTTAGGTCGAGTCTATGGTTATTCCCAATAGTTTAGCCTGTGCCACTGGAGCGAGTTTAGCCTGTGCCACTGGAGCGATTGGAGTAGCATTTGTGGAGTAGATAGTGAATTGACTTATCAGTGTTTTTGTGAGAACTGGTTATAATCATAAGCTGAGTTTTCTTTGGATTTAAGATAAGTTGGGCTTTGGTAAGGTAGTTTTTAACGTCAGAAAATGCTAGTTGAGTTGTTTGCAGGAGGGTGGGGATGTTTTGTGCAGCACAGATTAAAGTAGTATCATCTGCATACTGAATGATAGATGCATGCTGTGTGGAGGTCATTTGTGAAGATTGTGAATAGTGGTCCTGAGATAGAACCCTGTGGGACTCCTATAATTATGGGCAGCTGAGGAGAGAGAGAATTTTCCCATTTCACAGCTTGGTACCTGTCAGTTAAGTAGCTTTGGAACCAGGTTAAGAGTGGAATTTGACAGGTGATAATGGTTTAGTTTGTTTAGCAGGATTTGGTGCGAGACTGTATCAAATGCTTTGGACATATCCAAAAAAAAAAAAAAGAGTTGACACATGCAGGCCTTCGTTTTTGAGACTGTTTACAGTGTCTGTGAAGCAGAGGGGGGCTGTAGTGGTACTACTGGCAGGTCTGAAACCATGCTGAGTAGGTGACAGGATGTTGCTGTCTAGGAGATATTTTAGCACCCGAGTATGGATGCATTTTTCTAAGATTTTGGCCGGGGGGGGGGGTAATGCAATGGGTCTGTGGTTATTAAGTTCAGTGGAGGTTCCGCCTTTATTTGGGCACATAGTTTTCAACACTTTATCTGTTTGAGAGTGGAGATTGGGATAGCAATAGCATCTGCTGCGAGTATCAAGAAATAGCTGGGGAGTAGGTCGGCTGCTGTTGATGAGGTTTTTAGTTTGGAGAACATGCTTATGATTGAACTGGTGGAAACTGTTTTGAGAGTAAAGCTTGTATTAGTGTTATTTGTGTTGGGGGGGGGGGGATAGTGAGGTAAGAACTGTCCTGTGATACTAAGGACAGAATTGAGTTCACAAAGTGGGAGTTGAATTGTGTTTCAATGGGAACTTTAGTGTCAGGGGTGGTTGATTTGGAGGTAGCCTTTTGGGTGGGTTTTAGTAGCTGGTTTACATTTCTCCAAAATATTTGGGGGTTGTGTTGGTATTTAGTTTGGAATGTCGTGTGGTAGGATTTTTTGTCCAGCCTAATGCATTTTTTTGCACGGTTGTGCAGTTCTTGGTAGTTAGGATTGGTTTCTCTGTTTTTTTTATAGTAAAGCCAGGCAGTGTCTCTAGACTTGAGGATTTGTTTGGTTTCTTTACTGAGCCAGTGGTTTGTAGAGGTTCTAACCTTGACTTTGCGCAATGGAGCAAGTGTCTTATGTGTTGTAGAAATGTTTTGTTGAAATATGCTACAGCCTGGTCAAATGGGAGGGTTTTTAGAGGGGCTCCAGTCACAGTTACAGAAAAAAGTATTGAGGACCTCAAGAGAGAAATTTTGTGCGTTTCTAGTGGATTTATAGTTATTCTACTACATATAAGGTATATTATGTTGTGGTCACTTAAGGTGTCTAGGAGAATGTGGGGTTGTTAGGACCCAGTCAAGGATGGATTCCATTTTAGATTTTTTTTTT
>NC_056732.1:1093391832-1093408027 GCF_019279795.1 Protopterus annectens
GCCTCCGCGAAAGTTTTTGAGTTTCTATGTCTGGATTTTGGTGGTGTAGACGTAGTGAGACTATGTGAGGAGTGTGGTGTGGTGCAAAGATTTACCTTCTCCTCATGACTGTCAGGTTCAGTCTTGGTTGGGGAGAGCTTTACCTCCAGTTTGGCTAGATAAGTGCATCTCTCACAGGTTGCAGTGTTGGGTGGTAGGAGGAGAGGGTTGTCTGTGTACATGAGGCAATTTCTACATTGCCTCAAGATGCCCAGATTCATCAGATAGGGCAGAACACTGGGAGCTGACCCTTGGACATGCCTGAACAAAAACTATTTTCCTCTAGATAAGTGAGGAAAGAGAGTACAATAACTGTTTTTCTTAACGCCAGTGAGAAAAGTAAGTACAAAAACTGTTTTCCTCTAGGTAATGAGGAAGATTGAGTGCTATAGTAATTAGTAGCTTATTTAGTGCTTACAAGTTCTGAACAAGTGGTGAGCATGAATAAGCAAATTTAAATGCTAACACTAAGAATCTGTATCTGCACTAGACGAGTTACAGGACAGAAACAAGTGCAAATGCAGGCTTTCAAATCAGAAAGTTGAGAGAGATGGAAGATTGCCCAAATGGCCAATAACTACAAATTCTGGACCAGAACCACTCCTTATATGTGGTAGACAGGTTACCTAATGCTTACCACTCCCACTGATAAGCTAGAAGGCTTCCCTCCGACACAGAAAAGCTTGGGGGGCTCGGAAGCCTACAAACAGTCCTGGATACAGCAAATCTGCATCTGGAACAGTAGTTACAGGAAAGGTAGGAAACAGGCTTAAAGTTTTTTTTTTTTTTTTTTTTTACAGAAAAGTGGCAAAAACAGTAGTAAAAACAATTCACATGCAGTGCAAGCTAGCACGCTTGAGTATGTAGCAATATTAGATCACACACAGTTTGAAAAATGCAATTAAATTAAAAAGGACTAAAAGCAAGTGCAGAAAGGGTTTATTAGGTAGAATGCGGTAAAGAGATTGGACTGGGGGAGTGTCCTAGATCAAATCTACAGTGGGGTGGGCACTGCAAAAGCCACCAAATTTAAATACAAACCAAAAACAAGGAGAGGGGGGTGGGGAAGACAGTTTCAGCAGAGATCTGAGCAACCACTAATATAGTACAACTATTAAGCCAAAAAAATAACTCCGCTCTGTATATTTGCAGATCAGTCTCTCAGAACAGTGAGACAAAAGATATCTAAGCAACAATTAAACTCAATAATAAAGAAAAATATACTCAGCTCTGTATATTTGCAGTTAGTCTTGTAAGACAGTCTCAGAACACAGGTTCAAATTTAAATGCAGGCTAGAAGAGAGGATAACAGATAAGATCTGTATATATATATATATATATATATATATATATAAAAATATATATATATATATATATATAAATATATATATATATATATATATATATATATATATATATATATATATATATATATATCTATAAATAAATAAACACACATACATGCATGCACAAACACAGATACAGTGGATATAAAAAGTGTACACACCCCTGTTAAAATGCCAGGTTTGTGTGATATAAAAAATGAGGCCACAATCAATCATTTCAAATAATTTTTTCCCACCTTTAATGTGACTTATAACCTGCACAATTCAACTGAAAAACAAAGAAATCTGTTAGGGAAAAATATAAAAAAATAAAAAACGTACAATAAGCTGGTTGCATAAATGTGTACACCCTTAAGCTACTACTTTGTTGAAGCACCCTTTGATTTAATTACACCACTCAGTCTTCTTGGGTACACACCTGCCCTCAATTACAGAGACTCTGATTAACCCCAAATAAAGTTCAGCTGTCCTAGTAGGAATTTCCTGACAATTACTCAGTTGCCTGCTACAGCAAAAGTCATTGTTTGCAGAGAGCTTACAAAGCATCAAAGGGATCTCATTGTTGAAAGGTATCACTCAGAGGGGTACAAAAAGATGTCCACAACACTGGACATGCCATGGAACACAGTGAAGACGGGTAATCAAAAAGTGGAGAAAATAGGAGACAACAGTGACATTGCAAAGAACTGGACGCCCCTCCAAAACTGATGAAAAGACCAGAGAAAAACTGGTCAGCGAGGCTGCCAAGAGACCTAGAGCAACACTAAAGGAGCTGCAGGAATTTCTGGAAAGTACTGGTTGTGTACTACATGTGATGATCTCCCATATTCTCCATATGTCTGGACTATGGGGTAGGGTTGCAAGACGGAAGCTTTTTCTTACAGAGAAAAACATCCAGGCCCAGCTAAAATTTGCTAAACAATACATCGAGTCTCCCAAAAGCATGTGGAAAAATGTGTTATGGTCTGAGACCAACGAACATTTTGGCCACAATTCCAAAAGGTACGCTTGGTGCAAAAAAAGTACAGTTGTGTACACTTACCATAAATGTAGATGTTCGAGTGTATTCACTGTTGCAGTCATCACCTGTGGGTTATCCCTGCTGTGGTAGCCCTCGGCCGGCCCAAACAGCAGAGCCAATGTTTTTCTGCATCAGCTGTTGTCTCTTGTAGACTGATGTGAGGTCGTCAGTGCTATAAACAAAGTTAGCTGACGCCATTACATCAGTTTTTCTTGCCCTAACCACACAGAAGCCTCAGGAAATAAGACACAGAAGACTGACAACCACCCCAAGAAGCTGATGTCTCCCAAAAGAAAGATGATAAAAGGAGGGAGGGAAACCATGACTGCAACAGTGAATACACTCAAACATCTACATTTATGTTAAGTGTACACAACTGTACTATGTTCATGTTTCACTGTTGCAGTCATCACCTGTGGGAAGATTTCCAAAGTTGAAGAGATCTAGGCAGAGGTAAGGAGGCCCTGCAGTACTGCAGATGCAAACCCTTCCCTAGCCTTAGAGAAAAAAAAACAGGATGATGATGATGCTTTGTGAAGGTATGGACAGAGGTCCAGGTGGCAGCTTCCAAGATGTCCCTGGTGGGGACTCCTCTGAGGAATGCTGTGGAAGTGGAGGCTGCCCAAGTGGAATGGGTGCGAACAGACTTGGGGAGAGTTTCCCATGAAATCTGTAGCAGAAATGGATACAGTGTGAGATCCATTTACAGATATAGTCTGCTTAGAGATGGGCTTCCCCTCTGCCCCTAAAGGCAAAACTGACAAGAAGTTGGTTTGTTTTTCTGAAGGGTTTAGTACGGTCCAGGTAGAATCTGAGCGGTCTGTGCATGCCCAGGGAGTGCAGAATTCCTTCCCCCTTGTTTTGAGGGTTGGGGTATAAGGTAGGCAGATGAATGGCCTGGTTGAGAGTCACATTTGGTATCACCTTGGACATAAGGAGGGGTTTAGTCTTAAGGGACAACCTGTCTGCATGGAAAATGATGAAGAGCTCAATGGCCATCAGTGCCTGCTAGCAGAAGTGATGGCCAGCAAAAAAACAGTCTTTCAAGAGAGGAATTTCAGTTCTGCTGAGGCAGCAGATTCAAAGGGGTGTAGGGTCAGTTTTTCCAGAACAAAATTTAAGGTCCCAGGCTGGTGTGGGAGGCCTAATGTTTGATTAAGCAATTCTTAAGAGGGGCTTCTAAGGGTGGAGAGAACAAAGGCTGGTCTGTGTTAAACTGAGCAGAAATGACTGAAGCATGAATCTTAAACGAAGAAAAGGAGAGACCACTATTCAGCAACTCCACTAGATATTTACAGGATGAGGGGGAGAGCAGGGTAGGGATGAACTAGCCCCTCTGGTCTGGCACCAGGAGCAGAATATTTTCCATTTTCCTGCATAAGATCTTCTGGCCTCTGTGAGAATGTCCACAGCCTGTTTGCTTAGCAAGGGCCCTTCCCTTACTTTGGGAGTATCAGCCATGCTGACAGCTTGAGAGTCTGCAAGTCTGGGTGCAGCATTTCCTTCCTTGCTGGAGTCAAGATGTTTGGGATCTGTGGAAGCTGCCACGGCAGATGAGATGTGAAGTTGCGCAGCAGGAGGTACCAATGTTGCCCGGGTCAATCTGGAGCAATGAGGATGGCCTTGGGCCCCTCCTCCCTTATCTTGAGGAGTACCTTGGGAACAAGAGGAAGAGTGAGGAAGGCATACACAAAGAGGGAGTTTCAAGGGAAGGTAAAGGCACCCAACCCCTTCCATGCTAGGTGGTGAAATTTCCTGGTGCAAAATTTCTTTAGCTGATGGTTGAGGTGTGAAGCAAATAGGTCTACCTCTGGGTTTCCCCACACTTGAGTGACTCTGTGGAATATTTTTCTGTGGAGCTACCATTTGCGGGGGTCCACAATTTGTCTGCTTAAGTGGTCTGCCAGGGTGTTGATTCCTGGGAGGTATTGGGCTATCAGGTGTAATCCCCATGGATGAGGTAGTCAGTCAGAGGTTCATGGCTAGCCTGCACATGGGGTAAGATAGAGTCCCTCCCGGTTTGTTGATTTATCACATTATGTGGTGTTTTCTGTTTGGAAAAGGAGAACCCCTGGCCTGAGAGGAAGCTGGAAGGATGTTAGAGCCTTCTGTACTGCAAGCATTTCCTTCTGGTTGGTGTGCAAGGGAATGTGTTGGGCATCCCAAAGGCTCTGGGTGCACCTGCCCCATAGGTGTGCGCCCCATGTGACTTCTGAAGCATTGGTGGTGAGGGTCTGGTCTATTGGGTGGTGGATGAAGGGGAGACCCTGGTCCTTGGCACATGCCTCTGCCCACCAGAGCAACTCTGCCCTTATACATGGGATCAGAGGGTGGGAGGTCTCCAGAGGTTGAGAATGCTGGCACCAAAGGTTCCTTAGGTACCACTGAAGTTTCCTCATGTGCAGTCTGCCAGAAGGATGCAAGAAACTATGTATCACAAGGCTTGCAATAACTTCTTTGCTGTGAGTTGACTTTGGGGCGCCAGCTGAGTAAAGTAGAGAGATACATTTCTGCTTCTCTAGAGTTAGGAAGGCCATTTGGGATGCTGTGTTAAGCAGAGCTCCCAGACAGATGATACTCCTGGAGAGAATCTGCTTTGATTTCCTCTCGTTAATGGTGAACCCAAGGAAGTGAGAAGGGTTTTGACAAAGACCAAGTCCTGCAGGAGCTTTTCTTTGCTCTCTGCTTGGATGAGGCTGTCGTCCAGATAGGGATACATTTGAATGTTTTTCTGTCTGCAGAACACTACGGCCGGGACCAGGTATTTGGTGAAAACCCTGGGAGCAGTAGGTAAGCCAAAGGAAAGAGCAGAGAATTGAAAGTGCTATGAGCCTGCTCTGAAACGTAGGTATTTCCTGCAGGACTCCCTTATGGAGATATGGGAGGTAAGCATCTTTTAGGTCCAGGGTCACTAAACAGGCATTTTCTATCAGCATAGGCAGCAGCTGCTATTAGCATCTTGAATTTGGGGACCACCAAGGAGGTGTTCAGAATGGATAGACCCAGGATGGGGGCATCAAGTGCCCTCCTTTCTGGGAACAAGGAGTAGCCTGGAATAGAAGCCTTTGCCTAGCTGATCTGTGGGAATAGGTTCTACTGCTCCCTGGGATATGAGGGTTTGGACTTGTTTTAATCCCTCTGCTCACTGATTTGGAGGAAAGTCTGGATACCCTTTGGGGATTGTGAGTTTGCAGAAATTGAATTTGTATCCCTGAAAAATTATCTTTAAGACCCACTGGTCCTTGGTTACAGACGGCCAATTTTCTTTGCAGAGGGACAGCCTTCCTCCGAGCTTTTGGGTGAAAGGAGGAAAGAGTCAGAGTTTTTGCCATAAAGGGGCGGCTTAGAAGTCCCTGCCTTAGAGGCGGATGTGGTCCACTGTTTAGTTCTCTGTTGTCCCTGCTGTAGGGACCTGGGTGGCCTGTCCCTGCGGGGCTTAGCTTGCCCCAGTCTGCTAGGGGTAGGAAAGGACCAGTAGTTAGAGGGAAAAGTTCCTGCTGAATCTAGGACTTTGAACTTGAAAGAAATATTTTACTGTTTGCATAGATTTTGCTTTGTCTTCCATTTTCTTAAGGACCTCTTTTGCTTTTTCCCCAAACAAGCGGTCTTTGTCCAAAGGTGCATCAATTAACTTAGACTTGACAATCAGGTAGAGGTTGTTCCTTCTACCATGCATGTCTCTGAATGACCGATCCAAACACTGCTGCCGTGCTAGAGGCTTCTAGTGCATCATATCCACAGTGTAGAGTGCCTAGCCACTTGACAAGAGGAGTGCAATAAATCTGCTACCTCCTTAGAATTGGCACAGTCAGGAAAAGTAGAAATCTTTTGCATTAACAGTTCCAAAATGGGCTGTTTAGCTCTGATGGCCAACGCTGCAGAGGTGTATACCTTTTTTCCCCATCTATCCAGAGTTCTGGCCACTTTATTGGAAGGAGTAGGGTTCTTTGCTGAACTCGCCCTGGCTCCTTTGGTGCCCTGTGTAATGACCTCCGGGTCTGCAGCAGGATTTCTGTACAGGAATTAGTGGGTGTCTGGTACCCTGTAATACCAGTCAGGCTTACTGGGAGCAGGAGGAAGGGCATCCGGGGCTAAACTGGATTCAAGGAAAACATCATCCACTACATCTAAAACAAGGGGGAATGGCAGGAGATCTGTGTTGAGGAAGGTCTGAGGGAAGTCCTGAGATTCCCACTGAAAATGCTCCCTGAGAGTATGGAGGGATTCCCCAAAGGAAATATCTTCTGGTGGGTAGGCAGAAGGGATGGATTCCTCTGCATCTGAATCCTCATAAGCAGTAAGAAGTTGCTGATCCTCCTTCCAAGTCTGAATAATCTGATTCCTCAGAATCCTGCTCTGTCAATAATTCTGGAGAATTAAGTCTTTAGGCCTGACTGCCCCTGATAAGGGAAATAAGATCTTCAACCATCTTAAGCATCTGGGCCTGGAGGAAGATGGTGGCTAGAGGAAGATTTCCTAGGGGTGGCCTGGCTTCTAGGCCTAACAGAAGACATTGGTCTGAGATTGGTGGTAGTCGGGTGTGAAGCTGTCGGCTTCTGACTGGAATCGGTAGTGCAATAGACATCCATGGACGCCAGTACCTGCCTAGCAGCTCCGGACTGAACAGAGGCAGAGACAGCAAAGTCTATGAAGACTAAGATTTCTGTGGTATACTGGACTCCAAAAGGGTCTCGGTAGAGCCCTGCATGGAAATCGCATCGGGTATCAGGGGCTGCGAAAGCACCTCACTGAATTCTGGAGTACTGATGACCTGCTTAGTGGAAGAGTCGTCGGAAGGCTTGGTTTTGTGAGGTCTGTCTCTATCCTTATCCTTACGCTGTTTTGGAGGTTCTGCTGATGGTTGGCTAACCAATGCCATATGAAGAGACTGAGGACGAAAATGGCTATCAACAAAAAAATAGTTCTCGTGTTAAAGAGGGCAGAGAACAGACAGCTGGCTACGTTGTGGTCTGGGCCTAAACAAGTAACGCAGTAAGAATGGAATTCTTGGTGTGGGATTTGCTTTCCAAAGGTGATACAATTAACTTTTTTGGACATCGGTTAGTGCAAGAAAGAGAGGTCCCCAATGGGGTACTTAGCTTTAGACGTTTTCAGCTGTGATCTGAACTCTGGTAGTGAGACCAGCACACTTGCTAACTGCTTCTGTTATGGGCTCCATGGCAAGAAAGACAGATGTAATGGCATCAGTTGCCTTGCTTTATAGATCTGACGACCTGACATCAGTCTACAGGCAACAGCAGCAGATGCAGAAAAACACTGACTCTGGTATACGGGCCAACCAAGAGCTACCACAGCAGGGATAACCCACAGGTGATGACTGCAACAGTGAAACATGAAGAATATCAACACTTCACATCGCCAAAAAACACCATGTCCACAATGAAGCATTGTGGTGGCAGTATCATGCTTTGGGGTTGCTTTTCTTCAGCTGGAACTGAGGCTCTATAGTCAAGATGAAGGGGAATTATGAACAGTTCCAAATACCAGTCACTTTTGGCCCAAAACCTTCAGGCATCTGCTAGAAAGCTGAAGATGAAGATGAATTTCACCTTTCAACATGACAATGACCCTCAAGCATACATCTAAATCAGCAAAAGAATGGTTTCACCAGAAGAAAATTAAAGTTTTGGAATGGCCCAGCCAGAGCCCAGACCTAAATCCAATAGAAAATCTGTGGGGTGACCTGAAGAGGGCTGTTATACAAGAGATGCCCTCGCAATCAGACAGATTTGGAGGGGTTTTGCAAGGAAGAGTGGGCAAATACTGCCAAGTCAATATGTGACATGCTGATGGGACTCCTACCCAAGAAGGCTGAATGCTGTAATTAAATCAAAAGGTGCTTCAATAAAGTATTAGTTTAAGGGTGTGCACACTTATGCAACCAGCTTATTGTACGTTTATTTATTTATTTATTTTTTACACATTTTTACCCCTAACAGATTTGTTTTTCAACTGAATTGTACAGGTTATAGGTGACATTAAAGGTGGGAAAAGTTTTGAAATGATTTATTGTGGTCTCATTTCTTATATCACAAAAACCTGGCATATTAACGGGGGTGTACACTTTTTATATCCACTGTATATACCATACAGGTAAATATGTAGGTGTTATATTAATACCTCACAAAAAATAGTGAGACGCACTAAACGTTTACTTGAAGGAAAGTAGTGCATGGACTAGTAATTTTGGTCTTAACTTAGTTACAAGTGTCATATTTTGGGCCTAAACCTAACCGGACCCCCTTGGTGGGTGTGTCATGTGCTAAAGACCTAGTGATCACTACTGACATCAAGAATGTCACAGAACAAGCATGCTTGATTAAAGCTATAATATTCGTGACAAGACTGCATATGGCATCATGAGATTAAATACATTTTAATACCAGACCCCCCCCCACCCAAAAAAAAACAAAAAACAAAAATCTTTTCTATGCACTGTGCTCTTACCTTTGCAGAGAAATGAACATACTGGCAGAATTCCCAGCTTCCAAATAGTTACAATGAGAAAATGAACGTTAAACACATTTAGCTTCCTTTTCAGACTGAGCAAATATGTACTTAGTAAGGCTGAATCTAACGTTGAAACATCTGTAACCTAAGAATGTAAAAATAACTTGTATGACAATAGGGTGAGTTTTGACAAAATTCTCTCTGTGCAGTTCAATCTGTGACAGTGTTACAGAATCACATGCCTGCATGTGTAAGGTTAAATCAAGAGTCTAAAGGTCATACAAACAAAACCAAATTAGTAACTACAAGAAAAACCTAGCCAAGCTAGAGTTTTCACTATGTGATACCTTAAACCTGCTAAAATAGAGACTGACCTCTCAAGGACATCAATAGTTTCAGCTATATGACTTCTGAATGTCCATGACTTTTTACATCTTTATGAAAACATTTAGACCAAATAAAGCCAAACCCATTAGCTGTGGACATGCATGTTTCGGCCTCATGATCTTGTCAGCACAGCACAAGTAGACTGTGTGGCTATACTCTAGAAACACAGGGTCTTTAATACCAAGCGAATGTCCATAACCATTAAGAGGTCTACAAAATAAGATACAAGTTTAAAAACATTACTTGATGGAAGGGCTGATAACATATTTTATTGCTGGAAGGATGGAGTCTGCATCCCTGGACAATTTTTAACCTGAATGCAGGAAATAGTAATCTGTTTAACAAAGAAGGTAGCAACTCAAGCTCGAGACAGATGACAAGATTTTAAAACATAACTGCTACAAGGTTTCAAGTATCCTTACATTTGAGTACTGTTCAGTATCTCTAACAGTTCTGGAGACCAACCTGTACTTGAAGCAGCAGCTTTATCTCCTCAAAGAGAGCTTCATTCTTCACATTCTGCTCCTTTTCCAACAAGGACCAGACCAACAGTGCAGATTCCAGTGGTGTTATCTTCTTATCAGTCTCAAACTGGCAATCTGAAAAGCAATAAAAAAGGGGAGGGGGTATGTAAACTGATCAGGGTACTACTCCATTTTAGAGGATTTTCATCTTCAGGTCTAAAAGTTAAACGCTACCACAAACAGCTGGTAACTTACCCTGCTTGTTAAATGACCCTTTTCCAGAGGGATTGGACTATTGTCTGTTTTTGTTTTTCTCCTATATAAATCACTTAAGGCATGCAGGCATTTAACATTTGCTTGATTTTCAAAAATGTGACAAAGGCTCTATTATAAATAGTCTTTCTTACTTGGAAATTGCTGCAGTGTGGTTTCTGTCACTGCTAGCCTATACCATAGCTTTCCAATGCTGTGGACTGCTTGGCTTCTCAATCTCATAGCTTATTTTGCCTTTTTATTCTCACATACTTTTTTTATTATAGTTAAGAAAACCCTCACATATATATATATATATATATATATATATATATATATGTGTGTGTCTGCGCACATGTATAAATTACACAGAAACTGTTTTAATCCTGAAATCACAATGACAGTATATGATTTTACATATGTTGCTCTGAAGACAACAGATAATGAGCTGAAAACACAACTGCAGTTATCAGATTTGTAGTCTATCAATTTCAGATAACCATTCTGGCCTGAATTTGAATTTTATTAAATCCATCGATATCTCTGTATTGTTTGAATATAACCTTATAAAATGCGGAGGACAACACACTTGGGTGATTTCCTTTACACACCAACAGTGCACAGCTTTGCAGAACTTAATGACAGCAAAGTCTCAACGTGCAGGTCTGTCAGAACAAGCAACATTGCAAAGTTGGTATAACATTTAAAATGATAGACACCACTTACAAGAACAGGACATTTCTTTTTCGTTCTGTTTTCATGAGAAAATAGCACTGATATGATACAGATGTGTTTTACAAGTATATTTATTTTTCAAGCAGACAAGAAGTTACTGGTACACCTATCAAAGCATCTCCACAGTTCTACATTGTGAAAGGTCCTGGCAACTTTCTTAGAATGTCTCATAACTCTATTTGCTGAATGCACTTAGCATTGTGTACTCGTCCTTATATCGGGCACCACCAGCTATCTTTGTGTAATGCACCTCACCGAGCATACGACTCTCATGGAGTAGAGAGTTGCAGTCATAAGTCTAAGTACACACAGATTCCATTTCAAGGAATATTACAAGACTTACTTCGGACATGATAGATTATATACTACTCCTGCTGAAAAAGTGCACAATACAACATGCCTGTCACTGTGATAGGACTACTTATGCCTATATAAAAATAGTATATAAAAGCTGTGCTTACCATAACAATATAGATCTGTGTTAGTTGCTTCCTTCCTCTTCTGTGCATTATTGAATCCATCTTGGATACAATGCCAGTCTTCTTCACAGACTTTCATCTCCAGAGCTCAGCCTCCTCTACCCATAATGCCTTGCTTCCCCCATTTTCTTCAGATAGAGTGCACTCCTCACATAATTCTAAAACTTGAAGGGCAGACATGCTAGGAGCACATGGCCGGATACAGAAGGAGGATCCCAGCAGCCCAGGTCGCTCACTCACCTAGGATATAAATCCCGCAAGGAGGGGACTAGGAGAGAGGAATGGTTAAAGCAGACAGACAGCATGCATCTATTGTTATGGCAAGTACATCATTTTTGTATCTTATGTTATGTTTGCCGTCCAACTTCAGTGTGTGCGACAGAGTACCCAGCCATGTATCACCCCAGGAAGGCATTAGGAGAGAACATTTCACACAATGATGGAACAAAGGAAGCCCTGGATCTTGACTGATCATCAACTTGTAATGTGGCACAAAAGTATGAGAACTAACCCAAACAGCAGCTGCACAAACAACAGAAGCTCTGGAGAAAAAAGTAGTGGAAGTCACCACCACCCTGGCAGAATGACCTTTAGGTTTTACAGACATGGACTTTCCCCTTCAAATTATATACAAAAGAAATGCAATTTGATAGCCATATGAATAAGGTTGGTTTCAAAACAGGAATGCCCAGCCCGGTCTTGGAGACCAAGACAAAAAGCTGTTCAGCTTCTTCTAAAGGCCTTGGTTTATTGCAACAAATATTCCCCCTTATTACTGAAGCCTAGAAAAAAAATATGTGTAAGTGAATAAACTGGTTAAAGGTAGATTCAGACACTGCTTTTGGCAAAAAGGAGGACTCTATCCTAAAGGTAACCCTGTCCTTATGAAAAATCTAATAAGGTGGAATATAGGACAGAGCATGCAGCTCAGACTCGCATCACCAATTTAACAACCACAAGAAAGAGGTTTTTCCAAGATAACTTCAAAGGTATGGAAGGTGAAGACTAAAAAGGAATAGCTGCTAAAACTTGCAGCAGGAAAGACAAATCCCATGGAGGAATGGGATCTTGCACTGGAGGAAATAAGAAAGCACCCCTACAAAAAAAAGACCTCAGAAATCCAAGAGCCCCTATGGGAGAATTATCGCCATCAAGTTTGGAAATTAGAAAATTAGAAATAGCAGCAACTTAAACCTTAATGGTAGAACAGCTCAAACCCAATTGGAATATATTAGCTAGGAAATCAAAAATACCCTTCAGAGGAGCAGAGAAAGGATCTATACCGCTTAGCAGAAGCCCACAGCACAAAGCGTTTCCATTTGCTAGTATACATTTTTCATACAGAATATTTATGGAGAGAGAATAAAATATCAATAATTGGTGTCACAGAAAGAACGAAGGGCCACCCAGCAACAACAAAATGCAACTCTGACCATCATCCGATCTGAGCCTGGCAACTGTAATGGATCAACACCAGAATGGGATTAAGCACGCAGGGTGGGTGCCAAAAGAGGCCACAGAAAGGAGAACCAGACCTGTTGGGGCCAGTACATGGGAATAAGAATCATAATCATTCTGCAATGGACGGCTTTCTGAAGGAGCTTTATGGATGGATGACGCGAGTACACGAATTAGCACTAAGGAGCCCCAGGGGCTAAGCATATGCAAGACTGTCCCTTGGTGCCCATCACCCAAGGGAAATCGGGGAGTAAAAGCTGATGCACTTTGTGCTGCTCCATGTGGCTAAACATCACAGCAAGGGGTGCCTCAGAACTGAAAACGGGAGCTGCTACTTCTGGATTCATGGACCACTTGTGAGAAAGGAGATATCCCTGCTTAAACTGTGCACGGAGATGCTAGTCTTCTCCAGGATGTGCAATGGAATCTGAAGCAGCTTAGATGAGATAACTCACTGTTACATCCTCATGGCTTCTCAACAAAGAGCATAAGCTGAGTTCCCCTGCTTGTTCAGGTACCACAATACCTAAATATTGTCCATCTCGGCTGAGATCACACCCTTGGGGAAGAAGTCCTGGAAGGCCTGCAATCCTGTGGATGAGGGTAAGACAGTCCCACGCAGCCTATCTGGACTGCGCCAAGGCCTTTGACATCATCCCCCACTCTGGAATCAGATAGACTTACTAAGTTGGGCATTAATCCCTACGTCACCCGATGGGTTGCCAACTGGCTTACTGACAGAACCCACACTGTAAAAGTAACCGACTCCAAATCTAGCCCCAGACAAGTGGAGTACCTCAGGGTTCAGGCCTGGGACCTCTCTTGTTTGGCATCTACTTCTCCGAAGTACAGGCCAACACTAAGGGACTCTGGCTAACAAAGTTCACAGATGACTGCAAACTGGGAGCCATTATTTAAAAAGTATCAACATCATTTGGGGATTTAAAGGGCCTTACAGAAACAGATGACTGGTGCCAGAGCCATGGGCTCAAGCTCAATGCCAAGAAATGTATAGTTATCCCCTTTGGGAAACAACATGTACCCGTGAATTACCACATAGGTGGCAGTACACTAAACACCGAAAGTGTGATGAGACTTGGGGACACAGGTGGACAGTGGTCTCACCTTAGACAACCACATCGCCACAACAGTCAGGAAATCCTATGTGGCACACCTCATCACCAAGGGCTTTTCATACAGAAAAAAGGAGGTCATTGCCCCACTGTACTCATCCCTCATTAGACCCATTATAGAATACAATGCCCCATTTGGTATGTACCTCTCAAGACATCTGCAACAACTGGAAAGGCCGCAGAAATAACTCATTAAAAGAATCACAGGCCTAAAGCAGATGCCCTATGCTGAGCGCCTTAAACTCCAGCTATACTTTGTCGCATATCGTCTGCTCCGAGGCTCTCTCTGCTTAAAATAAAAGGCTGTGTCAAACCCAGAGCTGTTGGACATGCTACACGTAAAGAAATCCCAATCCCTCAGAGCCACACGCTCCACGGATCTAAACCTTGTCATCACAATAAACATGCTGGAGGGATAGGTTCCTGACCCAGAGACTCCCCAGACTCTGGAACAGACTGCCCATACATGTCAAGCGCCTCTTTGGACCTCTTCAAAAGGAACCTTGACATTGGACAGGAGAAAGTAAATTCAACCCGGGGATCATGTCAGTCGCCCTGCTAGACAGGGGTCCAGGGAAGTAAATACTGTGGGAAGAAATAGTCAGGGAATTGTTATGGCTAGGCTTGTAGACCCTATGGCCGATAACCTAGTACCAACCTATGAACCTAGAGAACTGCTCTCATTTTCAAGACACTGATGTAAAGATTGGCCTCTACTGTAAATAGTGTTCTTGAACAGTCTTCCCCTTGAAATCCCACCACCACACCAAAAGGGAGGCATCCAAAGTTACTGGGGCAGGAGATTGGAAAAAAAAAATGAAGGGCCACCAGGTGGTGATGAGAAGTGACTAATCCGAGCCCAACATCTGTTTGTAATGGACAAAAGGAAAATTCATGGGATACATTACATTTGACTTGTGAGCTGCAAAGTCCACTGCAGTACCCTAATATGGTACCTCACCAAAGGCACCAGGAAAACTGATGTTGCCGTGGGTATGACGAGCCACAAGATCAAGGAGGCCAGATATTTATGAGACTGAAGCAGGTGACAAACCTCCACTCAAAGAGAGTGTTTTAATCTGTGAATTGGAAGTTTTGCTGTCTGAGACACAGTATACAAATGGCAACCTATGCACTCCAAAAACTGAACTGTAACGTAGAATTTTCTTAGCTCGCTAGGATGCCAAAGGACAGGCACAAATGGAGTAAGGAGTCCCGAACTTTGACCAATGATGCTGTCATGGAGATGGTCAATCATCCAGGTACTGAAAAACCTGGAAGCCCAGCAGCCTTAGCCAGGCTGCCACCACTGTCCATGCACTTGGTGAACATCGGCGGGGTTGTGGTGAGACCAAAGGGCAGCATGTGGAAGTGGTAGCAATAAGGTCCATACAAAAGTGCAGAAACTTCCTGGAGTGTCTTGCAATCTTGATAAGATGCCAGCCATCCTTTAGATCTATGCAGTAAATTCAGTCATCCTTCCTCAAAAGTAGATGACCACCCAGAATTTAGTTTCCTTGACATGAGTCAGCCTGCTCAGATCTAAAAATAGTCTCAAGTACTTGCTCTTTTTTCGCATCAAAACGAACCTGGAATAGACCCTCTCTTTGGTCTGGTGGGACCTCTTGGCTAGCTTGATATGTCAGCAACTGACTCAGTTTCCGTTATCTTTTCTCTTACTGGGTAAAATGTCTTCAGACCTTCCTGCTTACATCTGAAAAAATAAAAATGGAATTTTATAACCTCTGGATATGGCCATCAAAACCCATGCATCTGAGGTGATGGCCTCCTCAGTTTTTGGAGAGATAGAGCCAAGTGACCAATGACTTCTTCCAGAGTAGGGCAGCCAAGCACCCTTTCAAGTATAATGAAAAGGACTGCCAGAAAAAGCTCCACTGAATGCTTCATTCTGCAGATTGCCTCGCACCACAGGTAATCTGCAGAGGTAATGTCCATTCTGGTTGTCCCCCTGCCATGACGGGTCCCTTCACCAGGAGCATCTTGAAGACTGCTGCGACTTGCCCAAAAGAGAGGCGCTTGTTCCTCCTCTGCTTCCTGGAGAAAGGCTGCTGAGGGATGGTCAAGTGCACTCCACTGGCAGACAGCATCTTTCCATTCTGTTCACTACTAGTTAACATTTCTTTGACCTTTCGCATAAACAAGGTGGAAATTTCAGAAGCTCGATTGACAGAGGACAAAGCAGTCCACAAATTTGCATAACTGCATCCAGACACGGTGGTGTACGGCAAAGCCAGTGCTGGCTTCATAAGGCATACCATCAGCTGCATTGGACTGCAAGTGCATATACACATTAATGATCAGCTACATGGTTGACAATTCAATTGGGCTTCCAGAGTCTTCTGCATCCCTGGGTTGGGAAAAAAAAAAAAAAACCCCAATGTGCCAAAAC
>NC_056732.1:1093408527-1093467690 GCF_019279795.1 Protopterus annectens
CACTGTTGCAGTCATTACATTTGGGTAATCTGCTGGCAGGTTGCCCTCAGGTCGGCCTGAATAACAAAGTATTAGGTCCTGTGTCGGTTGCTGTCTCCTCTTCCACAACGTCAGGTCGTCAGGGGTATAAAACATGCAGCAGATGCCATTTTAATCAGTTTTTCTTGCCCCAGATGTCAGGTGCCCCCCCCCCCCCAAATGGGGAGCAAAATATATATATATATATATATATATATATATATATATATATACATATATATATAAATAAATAAATACACACACACACACGTATTTTAGAACACACAAAAATTTACCTCCAACTAAAAGCAAACAAAGGCTTTTGAGCATAGTGAAGGAAAGAAGAGGTATAATAGAGAAGCAAGGGGGCTGGTGGGTAACCCGGACTGCAACAGTGAATACATTTGAACATCTACATTTATGGTAAGTGTACACAACTGTACTATGTTTTGTGTTTTACTGTTGCAGTCATTACATTTGGGTAGAATCCCAAAGCTATGGATGGGAGGATGGAATTAAACAGCATTAGGAGCAGCTATAAGGCCCTGCAGGACTGCAGTGGCAAAGCCTGCTCTGGATTTAGAAAAGAGAGGGGTAAATGGTAATGTGTGCATGTAGCAGAAACGAATACAATGGCTTATCCATTTTGAAATAGTCTGCTTTGATATAGCCTTCCCCTCTGTTTCTGCAGCAAATACCACCAGTAGTTGCTCAGACTTTTAGAGATTTTGTCCTGTTTAAGTAGAGTCTTAGTTGTCTGTGTACATCCTATGAATGCAGAATTCGCTCCCTCTTGTTCTGCGGATTTGGGAAAAAAGTTGGCAGGTGAATGGTCTGGTTAAGAGCCACACTGGATACCACCTTAGGCACAAAAGGAGGATTGGTCGTGAGGGCCACCCTGTCCAGGTAAAAGATAATGAAAGGCTCTACTGCCATGAGAGCCTGTAGTTCTGAAATCCTTCTAGCTGAAGTGACTGCTAAATGAAAGGCTGTCTTTCAAGAAAGAAATTTTATGTCCACAGTAGCAGCTGGTTCAAAAGGAGGTAGGGTGAGTTTTTCCAGCACAAAATTGAGGTCCCATGCAGGAGTCAGTGCTCTCCTGCTGGGAGGTCTTAAATTTTTGGCCCCTCTGAGGTACTGCTTTAGCAGGGGATGAGAAAAGAGAAGAGGCTCTGTGTTGTACTGAGCCGAGATGGCAGAGGCATGGATTTTACAGAAGAAAAAAAATAGGCCCTTGTGAAGCATCTCAGTTAAATATTGCAAAATCTGAGGAATATTGGGCATTGCTGCGTTCCTTGTGCTTGGTTCCAAGCACAGAATCTCTTCCATTTATCAGCATAAGATTTTCTAGTACTAGGCCTTCTAGCCTCCAAAATGACATCCATCACATGTTTATTGAGAGATGTGATTGGTGAAATTAGTTGATTAGCCATGCTGCAAAATTCAGAGTTTGTAGCTGAGAGTGTGCAGAACTTGATAGTTCTGCTGAGACAACAGATGAGGTGTCGGAGGCAAGTACCACGGAGGAAGGTGTGACATATTCCTTAGAAGCGGGTACCAGTTTTGGCGAGGCCAGTCTGGAGCAATCAGAATCATTTTTGTTTTTTTCCTGTCTGACTTAGTAAAACCTTGGAGAGCAGAGGGGGAAAGGCATAGACTGATGGGTATTTCCAGCTGAAGGATAGAGCATCCACATTCCATGCTTTTTTGTGATGAGTTCTTGTGCAAAATTTGTCCAACTGATAGTTTTGGGGAGAGGCAAATAGATCCATGTCTGGGCTCCCCCATTTTCGTGTCAACATGCTGAAGATTTGTGGATCCAGTTTCCATTCATGTGGGACCATAAGATTTCTGCTTAGTTCATCTGCCAGAGTATTTTGCTTTCCTGGCAGGAATCGAGCATGAAGATGTATTCAGTAAGTCAAGGCTGTGTTCCACAAGGCCATGGCTAGTCTGCAAAGGGGGTAGGAGTGGGTACCCCCCCTGCTCGTTTATGTACCACATAACAGTGGGTGTTGTCAGTCTTTATCAGTAGTTGTCCTGGATGAAGGAAGTCTGTCAGAGCATTCTGTACAGCTAGCATTTCTTTCTGGTTGATATGTAGGTGCATTTGATTTGGGCTCCATTCGCCTGAATGCATCTCCCTGCCAGATGGGCCCCCCCCAAGCATAGTCTGATGAGTCTGTAGTCAGTGTTTGGGTGGCAGGGGGTAGAATGAATGACAGTCCCAGGTTTTGGTGATATGCCTCTGCCCACCAAAGGAACTCCTGTTGCAGGCAAGGAATGAGAGGAATCGTTTCCAGGCTGTGACAATGTTGACTCCATAAGCTTTTTAGGTACCATTGAAGTTTCCTCATGTGCAATCTTGCATATGGAATTAGTAGAATGCAGGTTGCCATGAACCCCAAAGCCTGTAGAATTTGTCTTGCAGATAGCTGGGTTTTTTTTGCCACTTGTTTGAAGTATGTTGTCAATTGAATGTATTTGTCTGGCGTGAGGTATGCCATCTGAGTAGTTGTATTCAAGCTTGCACCCAGGAATGTAATTATTTGAGGGGGTACCAGTTGTGATTTCTTTTCGTTTATGGTGTACCCTAGGCATGTTAGAAGCCTTTTTACAAACGCCAGATGTTGAAGAAGAGTGTCCTCGTCCTCTGCCTGAATGAGACAATCGTCCAGACATGGATAAGTTTGAATGTTTGTCTGCAAAATGCAATTACTGGTGCCAGGCACTCTGTGAACACCCTGGGTGCAGTAGACAAACCAAAGGGCAGTGCAGAGAACTGGTAATGCAAATAGCCTGCTTTGAAGCGGAGGTATCTTCTGCAAGATTCCCTGATTGGTATATGCAAGTAAGCCTCTTAAGTCTAGAGTTACCAACCAGGCATTCTTGTCTAGCATAGGAAGTAGCTGTTGTAGAGTCAGCATCTTGAATTTTGGATGTCCAGGAAAGTATTTAGAATGGATAAGTCCAGAATTGGACGCCATGATTTGTCTTTTCCGAGTACCAGGAAAAGTCTTGAACCTTGTCCTTTTTCCTTTTCTGGTACTGGTTGAATTAGCCCCCATATCCATGAGGGACATGACTTGTTTCTGGGCCTCTGCCCACTGATTTGGGGGCAGATCTGGACATCCGTTTGGAATTGGCAACTTGTGGAAATGAAATCTGTACCCCTGGGATACTATATTTAAGACCCACTTGTCCTGGGTAATTAGATGCCAATTTTGAGCATGAAGTGCTGGTTTCCCCCCCAAAGGGGCTGCCAAAAGTTAAGTGCTTGGAAATGGTAGGGGAAAGTCATTGAGACTGTTTACTGTAGGGTGGTGCTTTGCTACCTCCTGATTTGGAGGTGGAGGCACCCCATTGTTTTGTCCTTCAAGATCCTTGCGACTGAAACCTGGAGCCTTTGGAGTGTCTGGGTTTGACCTGAGCGGCTCTGTTGGACACTGGAAAGGACCAGTTCTTAGTAGGCCAGTGCCTACTGAACCTGGGCGACTGCACTTGCAAGAAATCTTTTACAGTTTGCATAGATTTAGCTTGGTCTTCCATCTTTTTTAAAACCCCTTCTGCCTTATTACCAAACAGACTGTCCTGCTGTAAAGGAGCATCCAACAATTTAGCTTTAACATAATCAGGCAGATTTTGCTCCTTGAGCCAAGCATGCCTTCTTATCACAGATCCAGTTATGGCGGCCCTGGAAGAGGCCTCCAAGGAATTAAAACCACATTGCAAAGTATGCTTTCCAACTTGTTCAGCTGAATGCAATAAAATCCTGTAACTATTTTCCACACAATCAGAAATCAACATCAATTTCTGTTTCAGTAAGCCCATAACATGCTGTTGATATTTAAGCATATGAAATTGGGCAGTTTGGAGCCCTGATTGCCAGGGTTGTAGACGTATAAACTTTCTTACCCCATCTATCCAGCGGCCTGGAGTCTCTATCAGAAGGGGAAGGATTTTTGGCTGTAGAAGCCTTAACACCCTTGGGATCCTGAGAAATAGTTTCAGGGTCAGCAGCAGGATTTTTGAAAAGAAATTTGTGTGCCAGGAACCCTGTAATATCTGTCTGGCTTACTAGGAGCCAAGAGGCAGAGAATCAGGAGCCATGCTGGATTCTGAGAAAACAATCTACAATGTCTAAAACAGGAGGTACAGCCAAAAGCCTGTGCTGAGGAAGAAGAAGAAAATCCCTAAGCCTCTTTTTGGATTTTGAAAAGTCCTGACTCTCCCAATGAAAATGTTCCCTTAAGGTTTGCAAAGTCTCTTCAAAAGAAAAATCCTCAGGAGGAGAAGCAGAAGGGATGGATTCCGCTGCATCAGAATCCTCATAAGGTGGAATATAAAATTCCTGATCAGATTCCTGATCAGAAGAGGAATCTGAAGAAATGGAAACCTGATCTGAAGATTCATAATCAGTGCCTTGCCTAGGCCTCTTAGCATAGGGGTGGGGGGTGGGGGGGGCTTGGTAACCCCTGATAAAGGTAATTAAATCCTCGGCCATTTTGATAATGTTTTTTAAGCATAGGGGCCTGAGCACGTGGCTCATGCGTCATTTTTTTAGACATAGAAGTAGGTTTTGGCCTTGTTTTTGATGATGGCGTTGGTTTAATATACAAATGTTGAGGCCTGAAAACACCCTCAGAAGCCGGTGCCTGCTCAGCGGCTCTGGACCCATTCAAGGGGCTAGACATCCGCGGGTTCAATACTTGAAGAATCTCGTGGCATACCGGACTCCGAATGGGTCTCGGTAGAGGCCTGCAACTCGAGTAGCGGGCATCAGGGGCTGCGAAAGCACCTCACTGAGTACCGGCGACTGGCTTAGGAGAAGCTCCGTCGTCGATTTTGGACCTAGACGGTCTGCCTCTTTTTCTTTGAGTTTTTTTGTGAATTCCGGTAGTCGGATTGCTAACAGACGACATTTCAGGATAGTTAAATCTTGAACCGAAGTATTTAGAAGCAAAAATATACAGACGCTTAATAGTGCGTTGGTTAAATTTAGCACAAAACCGACAGCAAAGCACGTTGTGATCAGGGCCTAGGCAAGGAATACAGTACAAATGAAAATCCTTATGAGGTATTTGCTTCCTACAAGTAATACAATTATTAACTTTTACTGACATCAGTAAGGAGCAAGAAAAAGTTTCCCCAACGGGGTACTTTGCTTTAGTTTGAAGACTTCGGTTCTGAAACTCGAAAACAAAAATTTCAGGAGTCAGCCGACTGGCACTTGCGAACTGCTTCGGGCACTGCGTGGCAAGAAAGACTGATTAAAATGGCGTCTGCTGCATGTTTTATACCCCTGACGACCTGACGTCATGGAAGAGGAGACAGCAACCGACGCAGGACCCAATTTGTTATTCAGGCCGAATGAGGGCAACCTGCCAGCAGATTACCCAAAATGTAATAACTGCAACAGTGAAACACGAACATCTGACCGTGCATGTAGCCTGCTTTAAAGCGTAGGTATCTTCTGCAAGATTCCCTGATTGGGATGTGCAGGTAGGCTTCCTTTAAATCAAGTGTTGCCAACCAGGCATCTTTGCCTAGCATAGGAAGCAACTAGTGAAGAGTTAGCATCTTGAATTCTGGAATCACCAAAAAGGTGTTTAAGGTAGACAGGTCTAGGATAGGACGCCATGAGTAGTCTTTTCTGGGTACCAGGAAAAGTCTTGAGTAGAAACATTGTCCCTTTTCCTCTTCTGGTACAGTTTGAATAGCCTTATGCTTAAGAGAGAGAGTACTTGCTTTTGAGCCTCTGCCCACTGATTTGGGGGTAGATCTGGCCAACCGTTTGGGGTTGGTAACGTGTGGAAGTGAAATCTGTATCCTCGGGAAACTATATTTAAAACCCATTTGTCCTGGGTAATGAGTTACCATTTTTTTTGCCTGCAGAGCAATCTTTCCCCCTAAAGGAGCAGTCAGTTGAGAAGTGCCTGGAAGTTTTAAAGTTAAGTCATTGAGACAGTTTACCATAGGGGGGAGTTTTACTACGCCCAGATTTGGATGTGGGAGCCCCTCACTGCTTAGTCCTGTGCGTACCCTGGGACTGAAGCCTGGGTGTTCTGCTGGGTCTGGGTTTGGACTGAGAAGGCCTGAAAGAGGCAGGAAAGGACCAATTCTTAGAGGGCCAATGCCTACTAAATCTTGGAGATTGTACTCGTGGGAAATCTTAAACAGTTTGCATAGATTTAGCTTTTTCCTCCATCTTTTTAAGAACTTCTTCCGCCTTGTTGCCAAACAGGCGGTCCTGATTTAAGGGAGTATCCAGTAATTTAGCTTTAACATGATCTGGGAAGGATTGCTCCTTAAGCCAAGCATGCCTTCTAAGTACAGACCCAGTGACAGCAGCCCTGCAAGATACCTCTAGTGAATCAAAACCACATTGCAAAGTATGTTTCCCAACCTGTTCAGCAGGATGCATTAAATCATCCTGTAAATCCTTATTTTCAGCACAAATCAGGAATCAACATCATTTTCTGTTTAAGCAATCCAATAATATGCTGCTGATACTTTAACATATGAAACTGGCAGTTTAAGGCCCTAATGGCCAAGGTTGCAGAAGTGTATACCTTCTTATCCCATCTATCCAGCGCCCTGGAGTCTCTATCAGAGAGGGTAGGATTTTTGGCAGTAGCAGCCTTAATGCCCTTGGGTTCCTGTGAAATGGTCTCAGGATCCGCAGTAGAATTTTTAAAAAGGAACTTGTGAGAGTCAGGAACCCTGTAATATCTATCAGGTTTTCTGGGAGCAGGAGGTAGAGAGTCAGGGGCCAAGCTAGATTCCGAAAAGGCATCAACAATGTCTAGTACAGGAGGGATAGCTAAAGGCCTGTGCTGGGGCAGGAGTAAGAAATCCCTAAGCCTCTTTTTAGAATCAGAGTAATACTGACTTACCCAATGAAAATGCTCCCTAAGAGTATGCAAGGTTTCACCAAAAGAGAAATCCTCTGGGGGGAAGCAGAGGGAATAGAGTCCTCAGCATCAGAATCCTCATAGGTAGATAAGGGTAAATCCTGGTCATCAGAGGAAACAAATTACAGAAGTATCGTAAGCAAACTCAGTCCTAGGTCTCTTAGAGGGGGAACGTTGGCTTCCCCTGATTAAAGTAATAAGGTCTTCAGCCATTCTTACTTGTTTTTCAGGCATAGAGGCCTGACCATGCAGTCTGGGCATCGGTTTTCTAGGCATGGTTCGAGGTTTAGGCTTTGAAGAAGAAGATGGCGTTGGTTTAATATGCAAGTCAGTAGGCCTGAATACACCCTCAGAAGCCAGTGCCTGCACAGCGGCTCTGGACCCATCCACGGTAGAGTCATCCGCAGGTTCCACAGTTGGAAGCATCTCGCGGCATGGGTATCCGAATAGGTCGCAGTAGAGGCCTGCGAATCTGAAGTAGTGGGTATCAGGAGCTGCGAAAACGCCTCACTGAGTATCGGTGAACTGGCAACTGGATTAGGAGAAGGGTCATCGGCAGCTTTGGACCAAGGCAGCCTGTCTCTGTCTTTATCTTTGCGGTTTTTTTGGAATGTCGGTAGTCGGATGGTTTACCGAAGACATATCTAGATAATTGAACAGAGTATCAAAATATTTAGAAGCATAAATATACAGACTACGGATAGTTTGTTGTTTAAATAAGGCACAAAACCGACAGCGAGGTATGTCGTGGTCAGGGCCTAGGCAAAGAATACAGTATGAATGGAAATCTTTGAGGTATTTGCTTTCCACAAGAAATACAATTATTAACTTTTACTGCCATCGGTTTAGAGTAAGAAAAAGTTTCCTTAATAGGGTGCTTAGCTTTATTTGAAGACTTCGGTTCTGAAACTCAAACAAAAATTTCAGGAGTCGGCCGACCGGCACTTGCAAACTGCTTCAGCTTCGGGCACCGCACGGCAAGAAAGACTGGGGTGATGGCGTCTGCTGCATGTTTTATACCCGACGACCTGAAGTCATGGAAGAAGGGACAGCAACTGATGCAGGACCCAAGACTTTGTTAATCAGGCCGACTGAGGGCTACTGCAAGCAAATAACCCAAAAGTGATGACTGCAACAGTGAAACACGAATAACATCTATACAGAAAATGGCATTAAACATCTTTTTCTTCTCTAGAAAGCTACGAATAAGAAAGGATGAATAGGGCAAGTGTACAAGACTTCGGGCTCTCTTCTGGATGAAGATAACATCTCTAAGAAGTCCTCTAAGAGGGAAAAATATGGGAAAATAAGACGCTGCAGTCTGAACTGACTGGGAATATAAACAGATCAAGACAAGGCGTCCCTCAATGGTGCAATTTGGAATCAGCAATTAAAACAAATCTAGCTATTTTATTCTCGGTGATTTACCATCTGTGTGTTATATGCAGACAGGAAACAGTAGTGGTAACCCATATTCTAATTTTGGAAGGAGGACATTTGGAAGTGCTTTGTGGGCACAAGGAGATAGTAGACAGAAGATTCAGAGCTTTATAGGAGCGTTACCTTTACCAGTAACGTTGTCAATGAGTAGTTAAGTTTAGTGATTCCATCCAAGGTCATACCCTTGAGTTTCGTACTCTACAACATAAGGGACAATATTGCCTTGATTATCTGTAACGCCAATACTGGGAATGTGTTTTTTTTTTTTTTTTTTTTTTGGAGAGGTTGAGACCATCACATTTTTGTGGTTAACTGGGAGATTATTTTGGTCAGTGGCAGAGTTTGAAGGACTGCTGAAGTTAACAGTGCAGGATGCTTGCATACTTAAAAGTTGTATTACAAACTTGGACCCAATTTAGGGAGACTATCAGGAAGGTCATTAATGAATAGAGAAAACAGTAAGGGGCCCAAGACTGAACCTTGAGGGGCACCTGTATGCAAGGTTCTAAGGGCAGACAGACAGTTGTCAAAGTATGCAAGAAATGCCCTGCCTTTCATGTAACAAATGAATGACATTTTGGCAAAATTTAAATTTCTGAGGTTTGTGATTTACAGTTTAAAAAGGTGCTTGTATTATCAATGAATACAAATGTAACGAGTCTAACATTTACATTACAAGTGAATGTATCAATAGCAGGGATTAGACTGCAGCTGTGACAAAGGCATTTCTAAAAGGAGTGACATCCATCAGAGAGGAGTCCATAGCTGATGAGGTCTGAATAATTGTCTACAGAGAACACCGAAAACAAAGAGCGGAAATGGGACGAAGTCCTTGAAGGCTTTGAGTATGGTGACCTTAGGGATGGGACTAACAAGAGCAGGCTTAAAATGACTGGGGCACTACACTGATGGCGAGTGACGAGTTGTAAACACAGGCTAAAGGCCATACATTTTTTCTGTTGCTCGTGAGGAAAGTAGGGTAGAAGAAGTATTTTTGGAGGGGGTGGGTTTCAAGTTCTGTATCAATGTTTTTGCTTCCTTCTCAGAGGGATCACCACAGATGTGTCTTTGCTATTATTTTAGGTGGAAAACAATAATGCACAAATAAGTTCAGCTGGTGTTTCAAAGCAACCACAAACTATAAAGCAGTACACTGTTTCACTCCAACTGCCAGCTCAGAGGTCCACTGTATTTATGCACCCACAGGAAGGTGTGAAAATGAAAACACTGCCATATAAAAACAGGAAGAAGAGAGTGTGTTCCACTTAATGTTGAAGTCCCCCCCCCCCCCACACCATCTCTGCTCAATACCAATTGTGCATTGCAGTTTAAATAACTTAAATTTGAAAAAAGCAGATGCTAACAAGTATATTCTTAAAATGTGCATCTGAAAACCAAGCAATTTTTTAAATCCGTTTCTCAAGCCATTGTGCTTCAGATTTTTTAAAACATAATTCTATATTTGGCAATTTACAGGTTTCCAGAAATTGTAATTCAGAAACATATTTACCAAGATTTTTGCCTTCCACAATACGTGACAGAAACTGGCAGATCCGCACAGACTTCAAATGTGTAGTCTCTATGGAAGCAGGCAAATGAATCATCCCTAAAAAAGATTTAAATAAAATTCAACTAAAACATGCAATTACAGCATTATTTAACTGAAAGGCTGTTAGTAATATTAGCATCACAAGAAGGCAGTAATCACAGTATTCAGCACTGGAGAACATTGCTCACGTGTTTCTGACTTCCCTAAATGATAAACTATCACATATTTAAGCAGGAATGGACCAGAAAAAAATAACTCCAGATGCACACCATGTCTTTCTAGCATATGATTACTAAATATTTAAATGCATCTCCAGTGATGTTTGGCAGCTACAAGTTCAATTTCAAGTTGAACATAAGACTGATGAAAAAGTACAGTTGTGTACACTTACCATAAATGTAGATGTTAGAGTGTCTTCACTGTTGCAGTCATGACTGTAGGGTTCTCCCCTGCCGGCAGGCAGTCCCCGGTCGGCCAGAATCCCAAAGTCTGGGTCCGGCGTCGGCTGTTCAACCATGCTTCCCGACGTCAGAGCGCCAGGAGTACAAAGCTGACAGCCGACGCCATGTTCTCCAGTTTTTCTTGCCCCAGATGTCAGGAGTTCGAAAATGAGTAAGGTCCCATAACCTTTGCAAATACACCTCAAAAGAATGGTGAGAAAGGAAACCATACAAAGGTAAAAATAAGAGGGGACAGGAGGGAGGAATTAGACTGCAACAGTGAAGACACACGAACATCTACATTTATGGTAGGTGTACACAACTGTACTATGTTCATCGTGTTTCACTGTTGCAGTCATGACTGTAGGGTAGAATCCCAAAGCAGAGTGAAAGGGAGGTCATAAAGTAGAAGGGGCGGCTAAAAGGCCGTGCAAGACTGCAGAAGCAAAGCCTGCCCTAGACTAGAGAGGTAGATTGTAGTGCTTTGAAAAAGTATGCACTGAACTCCAAGTTGCAGCCTCCAAAATGTCTTTGGTAGGAACTCCCCTGAGGAAGGCAGCTGAAGTGGCAGCAGCTCTGGTGGAATGAGTCCGTATACCCCCTGGGATTTGCTTTCCATGGTGTGAATAACAAAATCTAATACCGTGAGCAATCCATTTAGAAATGGTCTGTTTTGAAATGGCTTTACCTTGAGAACTTGAAGCATAAGAAACAAACAATTGCTCTGATTTTCTGATGTCCTTGGTTCTGTCCAGGTAAAAACGTAGTTGTCTGCGTACATCCAAGGAATGTAAGATCCTTTCCCCTTTATTTTGAGGAGTGGGGAAAAAGGTTGGTAAGTGAATAGTTTGATTTAAAGCCACTTTGGAAACCACCTTAGGCATGAATGTAGGATTAGTCCTTAAAGAAATCCTGTCTTGATGAAAAATAATATAAGGTTCCACAGCCATAAGAGCTTGCAACTCTGAAACTCTCCTGGCAGAGGTCAGAGCTAACATGATGGCTGTTTTCCAAGATAAAAACTTGATGTCAGAAGAGGCAGCAGGCTCAAAAGGAGGTAAGGTGAGTTTTTCCAAAACATAGTTAAGATCCCAAGCAGGAATGGGAGGAGATCTAGGAGGCCTTAAGTTCTTAGCTCCTCTGAGAAACTGTTTCATGAGCTGGTGGGAAAAGATTGGAGGATCTGTATTATAATGAGCGGAAATAGCAGAGGCATGAATCTTAATGGAAGAGAAAGAGAGACCCTTATGTAAGAGATCTGTCAGATAAAGTAAAATCAAAGGAATGTTAGGAAGAAGAGGATCAGAATCCTGAGCCTGCATCCAGGAACAAAATCTTTTCCATTTTCCTGCATACGATTTTCTAGTACTAGGACGTCTGGCTTCTAAAATGACATCCATAACCTGCTTGGGTAGGAGAGAATGAATCAAAGACCCTGGATTAACCAGGCCGCCAGGCTGAGAGTTCTCACATGAGAGTGAAGAACCTGACCCTGATGTTGGGACAGAAGGTTCGGAGTCTGTGGTAAAACCCAAGGGGGCTCCTGACTGAGTTGGATACCAAAACTGTCGAGGCCAATTTTGGGCTAGCAAGATAATCATCTTGGGCCTGTCCTGTTTTATCTTTAATAATACCTGTGGAAGAAGAGGAAGAGGCGGAAAGGCATATCCCGAGAGGTTTCTCCCACCGAATGATAGGGCATCCACTTTCCAAGCTTGTTTGTGGAAAGTCCTGGTGCAAAAATTCTGTAGTTGATGATTGAGATGGGATGCAAAGAGGTCTATGTGAGGAAATCCCCAGACTGCTGTTATCCTCCTGAATATTTTGGTGTCCAGCATCCACTCGTGCGGATCCGAAAGGTTTCTGCTCAGACTGTCTGCCAGGAAGTTTTGCTTTCCTGGTAGAAATTGAGCTTGAAGGTCCAGATTGCAAGCTAGAGCTGTGTTCCATAGATTCATGGCTAGTCTGCAAAGGGGGTAGGAATGAGATCCCCCTTGTTTGTTTATGTACCACATAACTGTGGTGCTGTCTGTTCGTATCAGTAGTTGTCCTGGTTGCAGAAGATTCCTGAAGGCCCACAGAGCTTTCTGAACGGCTAACATTTCCTTTAAATTGATATGTAGGTGCTCCTGATCCTCTGTCCAAAGGCCCTGCATACAGTTGCCCAGAAAATGGGCTCCCCATGCATAATCTGAGGCGTCCATGGTTAGTATCGGAGTGGCAGGAGGCAGACAGAAGGGTTTTCCTTTTTTTAGAGTACATGCCTTGGACCACCAAAGGAATTCCTTTTGAAGACAAGGCAGGACGGAGATCAGTATATGTCTCAACTGTGGCAATGCTGAGACCATACACTTTTTAGGTACCACTGTATTTTCCTCATATGTAGTCTTGCATATGGTACGAGAAGGATGCAGGAGGCCATGTAACCCAAAGCCTGCAGGAATCTCCTTGCAGATAGCCGAGTTAAAGTTGCCAAGGTTTTGAAAGTTGAAGCCAGCTGTAATTGTTTTTCGTATGTCAGAAATGCCATCTGGGTTGTGTTTAGAAGAGCACCCAGAAAAGTAATCTGTTGTGAGCGAGTCAAATTTGACTTTATGTTGACAGTGAATCCCAGGAACTTGAGAAGTTTCTGAACAAATTCTAGATGCTGGAATAAGACATCCTTGCTGTCTGCCTGAATAAGACAATCGTCCAGATAAGGGTAAATTTGAATTCCCTTGAGTCTGCAATAAGCTACGACTGGAGCCAGGCACTTGGTGAAGACCCTGGGCGCAGTAGACAATTCAAAGGGCAGCGCAGAGAATTGATATTGCCTCGACCCGGCCTTGAATCTGAGGTATTTTCTGCACTCCTGCCTGATGGGAATGTGTAAATATGCCTCTTAAATCCAAAGTCACTATCCATGCATTTTTGGCCAGCATTGGAAGTAGCTGCTGTAGAGTAAGCATCTTGAATTTTGGTATTTCTAGAAAAGTGTTCAAGACTGACAGATCCAGAATGGGTCTCCATGAATTTTGCTTCCTGAGGACTAGAAAGAGCCTTGAGTAAAAACCTTGTCCCATCTCTGAAAGCGGAACTAGTTCTATGGCTTTCATAGCCAAAAGAGCTTCCACCTGGTTTAAGGCCTCTGTCCATTGATGTTTTGGAAGATCTGGCCATCCGCTTGGCCTTGGTAGGGTATGAAAATGGAATTTGTAACCTCTTAAAACCACATCCAGAACCCACTTGTCTTGGGTTATACGAGTCCAATTTTGGTGAAAATGTGAAAGTCTTCCTCCGAGTGGGGCTTCCAGGCAAGAAGTTCCTGCAGCCCAACAGAGGGAGTCATTGAGTCTGTTTCCTATGGGTTTGCGACCTGTCCTCTCCCCCTCTAGGGGTGGAAGCAGTCCACTGTCTTGGTCTGTAAGAGGCTTGTGCTTGAGGCCTTCCTTGGGAGCATCTGTATCTACCCCTCTGAGGCCTGTCTGTATTGGGAAAGGACCAATTTTTAGTAGGCCAATTCCTGCTAAATCTGGGAGGCTGTACTTGTAAGAAATCTTTAACAGTTTGCATGGATTTCGCCTTGTCCTCCATCTTTTTAATCGCCTCCTTCAGCTTTAGATCCAAACAAAACATTATGCTGAACAGGAGCATCCAATAATTTAGCTTTTACTTGATCAGGCAAATTTTGTTCCTTTAACCATGCATGCCTTCTAATGACTGTGCCAGAGGCAGCAGCCCTACAAGAAGCCTCCAAGGCATCAAATCCACAGTGTAAACCATGCTTCCCAACTTGTTCAGTGGCATGCATTAAGTCATGTAATTCCTTATCATCTGCACAGGCGGAAATGGAAGTAAGCTTTTGTTTTAAAACAGACAGGAGAAATTGCTGGTATTTCAGCATATGAAACTGACAGTTTAAAGCCCTAATGGATAAAGTAGCAGAAGTGTACACTTTTTTGCCCCATCTTTCTAAAGATCTGGAATCTTTCTCAGTGGGAATGGGGTTTTTTGCAGAAGCGGCCTTAACTCCCTTAGGACCCTGAGAAATGGTTTCAGGGTCAGCAGTAGGGTTCTTGTACAAAAACTGGTGGGAATCAGGAACCCTGTAATATCTGTCAGGCTTAACAGGAGCAGGAGGGAAAGAGTCAGGGGTTACGTTAGCCTCCGAAAAAGCATCATCCATAATATCCAAAATAGGAGGAATAGCCAGGGGTCTATGTTTGGGAAGAAGAAAATCCCTTAGTCTTTTCTTAGATTCTGAATACTCCTGTCCTTCCCAGTGGAAATGTTCCCTCATTTCATGCAAAGTTTCCCCAAAAGAGAAATCCTCAGGGGGAGAAGCTAAAGGAATGGATTCCTCGGCATCAGAATCCTCATAAGGAGGGAAATAATATTCCTGGTCAGAAGAAGAAACTGAAGAAACAGAAGCCTGATCAGAGGAGTCGTAATAAACTTCCTGCCTTGGCCTTTTATCTGGAGGGGGATGAGAACCCCTAATCATAGTAAGTAAATCCTCCGCCATCTTAAGTAACTGTTTCTGTGACTTGTGAGCCGGATCAGAAGAGGCCTGTGTTGCAGTCTTTGATTGGGAAGGAGTCTTTGCCTTTATCAGAAGCTGAGTAGGCCTGAAAACCCCTTCGGAAGCTGGTACCTGCACAGCGGCTCCGGACCCATCCGAAGGAGCATTGTCTGAAGGTCCTGCAATTGAAATATTCAAAGGCCTAGATGGCTCCTCATGGGAGTCCATTTAGGCCATCGGTTCCGAAATGGCCGACGACAGGGGCTGCAAAAGCGCCTCACTGGCAACGGCCGAACCTGAAGCTGGCTCTGCTTGTGCGATATCATCAGATTTGGACCTCGGAGGCCTGTCTTTGTCCTTGCGTCGTTTGTGAACTCCGGTAGCTGGAACCGTATCCGACGACATTTTGTAATTAAAACGCCTACCGAAGTAATGAAATGCAAAATCGTACCTTCGTTTAATAGTACGTTGATTGAATCTAGCACAAAACCGACAACTAGCTATGTCGTGGTCAGGGCCTAGGCAAGGAATACAGTAAGAATGAAAATCCTTATGAGGTATTTGCTTCCCACATGAAATACAATTAACTTTTTCTGACATCGGACTGGAGCAAGAAAAAAGTTTCCCAACGGGGTACTTGGCTTGAGGAGGAGAATAAAATCTTCGGACTGAAGTTTTGTTCAAAAAAGATAGTCAGTAGTCAGCAGACCGGCACTTGCGAACTGCTATCACCGCATGGCAAGAAAGACTGGAGAACATGGCGTCGGCTGTCAGCTTTGTACTCCTGGCGCTCTGACGTCAGGAAGCATGGTTGAACAGCCGACGCCGGACCCAGACTTTGGGATTCTGGTCGACCGGGGACTGCCTGCCAGCAGGGGAGAACCCTACAGTCATGACTGCAACAGTGAAACACGATGAACATCTAATAGTTATATGAGGTGTTTGCCACAACAAATACACCTTCAGTGAGATACAAGCTCTGGACAAATAGTACCCTTTCATCTTACACTTCACCTCTCCTAGTATCCAAGTCCCTAATCTAGATGGAGAAGACAATAAACGCTCAAAGAAAAAAAAATGTTTCACCCCTCACAAATCAACACACAATACAATGTTTCTATTCAACAAGCAATAAACAGACGTTATGCACTCACCATAATGATGAATCGGTGTGGTCTGTTTTCATCTTTTCTCATCCTTTGAATTTCAGATCTGACCTCGCATCCAATGTCAGCCACTTTGCAGACTTTGGCTCAATAGCTCAAGCTCCTCCCTTTAACCATAATCCTCAGATCGAGTTTGCCCCCTTGATATCAACCTACAGAAAGGAAACTATACAAATGTCTAGAAACGTGACGGAAAAGGCATCTAGAGACAATAGAGGTAGACCAAAAGGGGTAATACCTCCATGTAATACCAGGAGACAATGCGTATCTTCTTCTGGTGGAAAGGGGAAGAAAGCAGCAGAGGTTGAGGAAGGATGAAGAGAGACAACATAGATGTACCGTTACATCGTGTACATAGCTTTTGCACTTTAGGTTGCCTTTTTCGTCAGTTCAACTTTTAGGACAAAGTCCTCAGCTAGTATCAACCCAGGGTGGTCTTTGTGGGAGAATATTCCCAAGTAAAGTAGAACCAAATGCTGCCCTGTTCCTAGAAGTATAGCCAACGTGTAATGAGCTATGAAGGTATGAGGAGTGGACCAAGTAGCAGAAGCACAGATGTCATCTACAGCAGTTCTATACAAGAAAGTGGAGGAAGTGAAGACTGACCCTATGGAATGAGCTCATGGTGGTCTTGGTAAAAAAAAAAAAAAAAAATGTGTTTAAAACGCAAGAAATACAGTGAGCCATCGTGCTAATCAACTTTAGACAAGTATCATCTCAACTTTGATTTTGAAATTGAAAAACTGATCTTATTTACTGAAAGCTTTAGTTCTATGGAGATAAAATCTCAGCTGTCTGTCTACATCCAATAAATGAAGTATATTATTCCCTTTTACTGAAGAATTTTGGGAAGAACACAAACTAATGGACTGGTTAAGGGCTAATTTTAGAAGAAAGGATTGATTGGTGTGTAAAAAAAACCCCATCTTTATGTAAGGTGATACAAGGTGGCTGGCAAGATAAAGCTTGAAGTTCTTAAACTCTTCCAGTAGATGTAATGGCAACTGGAAAAAATGTTTTTCTAAGGCAAAAATATGAAAATCAGCTTTTGCTACGGGTTCAAACAGGAAATGCACTTTAGGCCTGGAAAAGAACTGTAAGTCCCAAGCAGGTATAGGGTTCCTTGATGGGTTATGCAAGGACTTCCTTAAAAGGTAGGTTTTGCTCAGGTCACCTAAGGGAGGCCAATGACAAATCATCTTTGTCTACATGAAAATAGGAGATTGTAAGCCAGCTGTACTTTTGATTGTAGAGCAACATGCTCCTTTCTGAAAATAGAAGACAGAAATTATAAAACTGCTGAAATGGGCACTAAAAAGGGGTGTAGATTTCTTTTTGTAAGCCCAGATAGAGTAAAGTGTCCATTTGCTCTTGCACATCTTCCTAGTGGAGACGTTTTACAAAACTGGAGAAGAAAGCTTGGACTGTCTAGCCATCACTGGAAGTGGAGAACCCATGCGGTCAACCTCAGAGGTTGTATGTCTTGGTGAAGTAGCACAGAGGGGTGAGACAGAAAATCTGGAAGGGTATCTAGAACCCAAGAAGGGTATATGGCCAAAGGAATGGGAACCACACTTGTAGAGGCAAGAAAGGGGCAATGAAGATTACCTTGCTCTTACATTGATGAGCTTTTTGTAAAAAGCTTGACACAAGAGGTGTCAGCAGGTAGGCCCAATCATGGATTACAGCATCTCTTGGCGGCAACTCTTCTGTGGAGATTAGGGGAAAAAACCTGCTGCATTTGGAAGTGTGGGCAGAGGTGAACAGGTCACAGCATGGTTGGCCCCAATGACGAAAAATCTGTTCTGACACTGAAGGACTAAGAGACCACTTGTAAGGCATGGAAACAGATCTGATCAGTCTGTCCGCTAAAATGTTGAACTTCCCCAGAATATGCATTGTTAAACAAAAGTGGTTGGAAGAGATAAACTGCCACATTCTCACTGCCTCCTGACACAAGGGGTAAGAACGCGTTCCTCCCAGTTTATTGATATACCCGACTGCTGACATGCTGTCCAACTGTATTAAGAGGTAGGATGTCTTGAAATGCCTGCAACACTAGGACTACCCTCATCTCTAGGGCACTAATGTGAAGGCTGGCCTCTAAGGTGGACCACATGTATGGAACTGTCGCTGTTCCAGGTAATGCCCCACCCCCAACTGGGAAGCATCCATAATCACCATGGCCTTGGGCAGTGGGGAGGAAAACAGGAGCAGCCCTGAAAAATACCTGGTGTATGGATCCACCAGGATACATGTCAGCAGATCTTAGTGACAGTCCATTATAGTCCTCTCATGTAGTACTTGCTAAGGGTAGAAGAGCTGTGGAGGCCAGCACTGACCCAAGAAGCTGAAGGACCAGCCTTCAAATGCCTGCAATGCTAGAAGGAATGCAGTCATCTCTAGGTCTTTGATGTGAAGCCCCTGTAATCTCTAGGGTTTGGGCGGGAAGGAGGAAAGACTTGTAGTTGACTGTGATGCCCAAGTATAGACAAAAACGAAGCATGTAGCCCCTGGTACTTATCAGTAGGTACCTGGTGGGAGTTGTGAGGAACCAGTCGTTGAGATGGGGAAACACCCAGAATCCCAGCAATTTAAGGTGAACTGCAAACACTGGCATACTTTTGGTGAACACACTGGCATACTTTTGGTGAACACCCAGACATGCTGTGGTGAGACCAAAGGGCAGGGCTCTGAATTGAAAGTGACTGGCCACCAGCCAGAAGTGAAGGTATTTCCTGTATCGTCTATTTTTAATTGACAGATCACCAGGATGTGTACCATCAAGCGCATCCAATCATCCTTCCTCAAAAGGGGGAGAACAAAGTGAACCACAACCATTGAAAACTTGGAGCGTTTGACAAATTATTTTAAAGTGTGCTTAGGTCTAATATTGGCCTGAGGTCCTCCATCTTCTTTAGCACCAAAACAAATCTTGAATAAGTTCAGAATCCACAATGGTCTGGTCGGACTCTTTACATGACTTTTTCTTAGCAGTTTTTCCATCTCGGAGGCTGCTTTCTTCCTCTGATAGGGTGGTACGTCAGGAATTTTTGTGGGTGAATGGGGGGGGGGGATGCAATAATCTCTAGTAATTATTCTCTGCACCCAGACATCTTTAGTGATGGATGTCCAGGCTTCTGGGTGTAGAGATGAGCACCCCAACTGCCTCCAGAGTGCAGCAGTCAGGCAACCGTTCAGGGGCCCTGTAAATGGGCCTCTGAAGTCTTGCTTTTGCAGGCCTCCCTTGCTGCGTGAGTCTACCATTAGCGTCCCTAGCTCTATCTCCATAAAAGTCCTGACAGAACCCTTGCGATTTTTTGGAACTACATTTCTACGCCCTACTGATTTCTTCAGAAGGTCCTCCAAGGGGATGAAACAGGTATCCCTATGTTTTCTCTTCCTGTTCACTCCTAGAGTGTATCTACCTTTGGGCCCAAATAAGGTAGATACAAAGGATGCATTGATGAATGATGTCTTGTGCGGCTCCACAAAGTCACAAATGTACATCCAGGCATGCCTTCGGATGACAGTGCCTGAACCTGCTGCTCTCGAAACACCTTCTGTAGTGTGTGTGTGTGTGTGTGTGTGTGTGTGTGTGTGTGTGTGTGTGAAATCAGATGCAAAGAGGCATTTGATAGGGACTGAAGTGTGGCCAATTGCGAAGAGACTGCTTGGTTATCCTCCACCAACATGGACCCCACATGGGATTTGGTAATCTTTTCTGAAACCTTGTGAAATGTGTAAGGTAATTCAGCGATTTCAGAGCAAAGGTCACTGAAGATCCAGAATCTCTAGACTCTTTTGTGGGAGAGGTGGACAGAAGGAATTTCCTCAGCAAGTTATTTTTGATGACTGTGGCAACCACCATGGCATCAAACGGGGGGGGGGGGGGCTGCTCCAGTGGGCACAGTACTTGGGTCCAACTTAGTGCGAGTTTGCTTTCTTAACAATGGGCTCCGTCGTAGCCGAATCCTTCCAAACCAGATGGGAAAGGAGGGTCCACCATTTCATCTGCCAAAGGTACCACCTAGGATGTAACTGAGTGTTCTAAAAGCCTCAAACACAGAGTCCTCCTGGGAGGGTCTTTTGTAAGACCAGCCACCTTTCTGTCTCGGCTGTTCAAACATTTCCTTGAATGAGACTTCAAGGGAGTGACTTGGGGACCCTTCCCTAGGGTCTTCTTTTAAAGACTCCTTATGGGGAATCAATGTGCCTCTTTTTGCACTTGCACTTCCGCAAAACTTCCTCATGGGGATGACCCAAGACTTGTATGGGCATTCCCTATAAAAGGGCAGTCGCTTGGTTAGAATGAACGTCTGCCTTGTTGGGACAGAATAAAAAAATCCACAAGCGAAATCTCTCCACTCGACTGATAAACAAACAAAAAGAGAACCAAGGAGAAAAAGTACTGCCACTACTTTTTATTTCGTTTCCACACACCAAACACGTTGTAGCAAAAACGTTATGAACGCCTTCAATTACACTTGCGTTTTCGTCCCAATAAGCATGGACTTCATCAGATAAATGACATTTCATTTGTCTTTTACACAACTTCACTAAATGAAACCCAATAAAAACCTTTCATTTCAAATTCATTAAGCAAATCAAGTTCCACCTAATTCATTAATAACTGATGAAACAATTCATTTTTCATTTAAAATCACTAGTTCATTAAATCTTTCATACATTAATACCTTTCATTTAAAATATTTTTTAAAAAACAATATGTGATATATGTTATGTATATACTTGAAAATTTTTTTGTTATTTCATTTCAATGATGCATTCTAAACAATAAAATAAAAATGCCCCAACATTTCATAGCAAGTGCCATCTTCTGTTTTTATTTTATATTGCACTTATTGTATTTTTTCTTTTTACATTCTAGTTGCATTTTTTCTTTTTACATTCTAGTTGCTCTTAATTTTAATAGGGGTAAAATAGATATATATTCATTTAATCCAGGGGCTTTGTTCGCTTCCAGGGTTAACTGCCACCATAATTCCCTATAACCTACTATTTCCTCCCAAGGGCCTCCTCTAATGTCACATTTAACCTGATCCAGGACAAAGAAACAAAATGTATATCCCTCACATACCTTGGAATGTCTACACAGTGCATTTGTCTCTTTCCCCTTTTTTATGTCGTAAATGTGTTCCTATTTTTTATGTCGTAAATGTGTTCCTATATTCTTTTCTTTAGAGTTCTCTCTGTCTTGCCCACATAAAAGGAAAAACATTTTTCACAAATGGCAAAATATACCAAACCTCTGGAGTCACAGTTAAAATATCCCTTACTAGTTAGCCAACGTCCCCTACTCTCCAAATAAATTTTTTCCGTATTCATTATGAATTCACATTGTCTACATTTCCCACACCTAAAAGTCCCAATTTTTTCCTTACTATCCCTTTCTCCTTTTCTATACAAATCATTTTTTGTCTCTAATATACCTTTAACACTAATGGAATTCTTAAAAACAACCTTAGGTATCCTTTGAGGGACTCCATCCAAGTCAGTGAGGGAGCCAAATTTCTCCCATTCCTTTTGAAATATTGTTTTAATATTTCTATTCAATGCATTATATTCTAGTACAAGGGCTTGCTGAAAGTCCTCCCCTAAATTTACACTCTTCTCATTATTAATATTTGCTCCTTCTCTTTCTCCTAGGATGGGCCTGAATTTGTCTATTCTCCCTCTTTCCACTTCCATTCTTAAGTTCCTAATGAACTTCCTAGGGTACTCTCTTGCTAAAACATTCCTTCTAATAGGTCACATTCTTTTATAAAATCTTCATTGTTACTGGTCATTCTTGACCCTCTGACAAACTGTCCCTTTCACTAGATTTTTCTTACAATAAATTGGATGTGCACTATTGAAGTGTAAAAAGGAGTTTACATAGGTAGGTTTCCTATAAACTCTAGTTTCCAGGGTATTGTTTATTTTAAGAATCTCTATATCCAAATATTGGATGTTTTTTCCTGAATTTGTAGATGTAAATCTAAGGAAATCAGTTGTCCCCCCTATATATTCTATAAATTCCTTCAATTTATCTTGACCCCCAGTCCAAAAAAATATTATATCATCTAGGAACCTTTTGTATAACTTCCAATACCTCACAAAATTGGAATTGAAAATATACTTTTCTTCCCAATTTGCTAAAACCAGGTTTGCAAAAGTAGGTGCACAGGCCGCACCCATGGCAACTCCTTGTATTTGTTGAAAAAATTCACCATTATATGCCAAAAAATTATTCTTTAACACTAAATCCATCAAGCCTGTGCACACTACTTTTTCTTCTATTGTCAAAATCTGATCCATAAAAATTTCTTCTTCAAACATTTGTATACCTGCCATATAAGGAATAGACCCGAATAAATCTACTATGTCTATCGTTACAAATAGTAGGTCTTCTGAATATAATTCTGGCCCCAATTGCCTAAGCAAAGTCCCAAGAATCTTTCAAAATTGCTTGTTTGTTAACCCATATGTGTTTTGTTTTGACATCCACAAACTTGGCTAAGGGGGTAGTTTTTGACCCTTCAGCTGAGACAATTGGTCTTAGTGGGGGGTCCATACTATCTTTGTGAATTTTCGGTATTCCGAATATGACAGGTATTTTAGGTTTTTGAACTTTTAAATATGAAAGAGTCTTCATCTCTATAACATTCTCATTCACCATGTCTTCCAAGATTATATCTATTTTCCTATAAGCTAAATTAATTTCATTTCTGGAAACTGTATATTTGATTTCGTCCCTCAGAATTTCATTCATTTTTCCTTCACATAGAATAATATCCATTAATACCACACCCCCTCCCTTGTCCGGCTTCATAACTCTAATATCTTGGTTATATTTCAATTCCTCTAACTTATTATTTTCATCTATATCCAAGTTCTTTTTATATCCAATTCTCTTCTCAGCCTAACTTCTTTTTCCATAACACACTCAAAATTCCTTAATTGTGTGTGAATGGGGGGGGGGGTTAAAGGTGGATTTTTTTACCAATATCTTTTGTTCACCTTTTATAATATTCTTATTTTTCTCTGTCTTCCTTATGATATAGGAGTTCCATATTCATTTTCCTTAGAAAAAGTTTTATATCTAAAAGTGTTTTCACTACATTACCCTTGACATATGGTATAAATTTAAACCCCTTCTCTAATAAACTAAAATGTTCTTTTTCTAATTTAATGTTACTAAAATTGTAAATGGTGAATCCATTCAATACATTTCTACTACCTATTATTTCTATAGGGGGACAAGATAATGTAGTTTGTTGGGCGGGGGTATATTGTCTCAATACCTCCCCCTTCCCCTTCTCCCCCCTCTCATATAAAAATTTCCAGTATGTCTCCTTTGTAGGCCCAAATCCCTTTCTTCCCTTACTAAAGGGGGAAATTCCATTTCGTATTCATCTTCAGTCCAACCTTCAAAAACCTGTTTCTGTCCAGGTTTATTGTCTTGTCTATCCATTTTCTTATAATTATTATTACTATTGAATGTTGGTTTCGGATAACTAACGTGATTTTCATAATCTTGTATGTCTCTTCTTAATTTCTCCATCTTCCTATCCACCAAACTCTTGCATTTTACATCAATGCCATCTTTTAATTTAAAATATTTATCTATTCCCCTATTTCAAAAATTAAATCTTCTTTAATACATGCATCAAGTTCATCAATCTGTTTCTGTATATTATCTAAATTTCTATTATTTTCTTTAATAATTAATCTAATATCTAAACCACATTTATTAAATACATCAATCAATTCATTGTGAAAAGTGGAACCAATTTGCACATTATTTGGATACTCCCATGTTCTCAAACCTTTTGGAACAATGCTCCGATTTATACATTCTTTTAAATAAGCGTTCTCTATAACAATGGTTTTATATTTATACATAAGTTTAGAGATATTGTCCAACTTTTTGCTGTAAGAATCCGAATTCTTATTTTGTTCTTTTAACGAGTCATTCATCTCCTTATATTTGAACATATTGACAGTACCTGAATTTAAACGCCCATTGTTTTGTTTATTGCCTTCGTTTAAATCCACTATGTCATCTGGACTAGCATCACAAAAAATCCCTGGGGTAGCTGCAGGGTTAAAGCTGTGACCATTCGGTTCTTCTAGGTTGCCGTCGCATATTCAGCGCCAATGAGCTCCCTTTTCCGCTTGTGCTTTTGTAAGCTATACCCCTTATCGTCGTTTCCGTTTGTATAGCATGCCTTCACATCTTTGTTTGCCATAGTTTTGCATAGTGGTGTCAGTAAGTCAATAAGTTCTATTAATTGTCCTATAAGTTTTCTCGACTGGCCACAATCATCACTTCCAGTACTGCTGGTCAGCACCTCCTTCTCCATAACGTCGCCAACGTCAACTAAATAATCCACAAGCGAAATCTCTCCACTCTACTGATAAACAAACAAAAAGAGAACCAAGGAGAAAAAGTACTGCCACTACTTTTTATTTTGTTTCCACACACCAAACACGTTGTAGCAAAAACGTTATGAACGCCTTCAATTACACTTGCGTTTTCGTCCCAATAAGCATGGACTTCATCAGATAAATGACATTTCATTTCATTTGTCTTTTATACAACTTCACTAAATGAAACTCAATAAAAACCTTTAATTTCAAATTCATTAAGCAAATCAAGTTCCACCTAATTCATTAATAATTAAATGATAAAACAATTCATTTTTCATTTAAAATCACTAGTTCATTAAATCTTTCATACATTTTAATACCTTTCATTTAAAATATTTTTTAAAAAAACAATGTGTGATATATGTTATGTATATACTTTAAAAAATTTTTTTGTTATTTCATTTCAATGATGGATGGACTCCCTCCAAGGATACCCAAGGTTGTTTTTAAGAATTCCATTAGTGTTAAAGGTATATTAGAGACAAAAAATGATTTGTATAGAAAAGGAGAAAGGGATAGTAAGGAAAAAATTGGGACTTTTAGGTGGGGTCTCAGGAACACCAAACAAGGATCACCATGATGTAATAAAATGTAGTTTATTCCAGAAAAACGAGCGCTTTCGCATACACACAAATATGCTTCTTCAGGTTACAATTTGAATGAGAAAACTCAAACATTCTTATAGCAAAAGCAATTACATAATTAAATAATTGAGAGCTTAATTTCCTGCTCTTTTCTAGAATAATTAAACAATATATGTAATAGATAGTATATAATAGTGTCTCCTTAAAAACATAGCCACAATGTTAAAAATATATAATCAACTGATAATAAAACAGTGTAGCTGTATTGAATCCATTGTTTAAACAAAGATTTGTTACTAAAACAAATCAAATAGATTTAAACAAGCATGAATATGAAAATGTAAATATAAAGTGCATTATATAGTGTATGGATTTTCACTTCTATTTATTTATTAACTCTTAGCATTTAACTCATATATAAATCTAACTGACTATGAAAATACAATATGCCCATATATAAATAAACAGATATAGGTGCAGGTATAAATATTTCCTCACTGAGTACTTCTGTTATTTAAAAATATTATATATCTGTGTATGAATACAAAATATAGATATAAATATATAGAAACATGAATTGAAATGCATAGATTTATATACTTTTATATTCTTATGAGCTAAATTACAATCCCTATTCTCTCTAACTATTAAGTGCTACTTAAAATTATATTATTTTATATGCATGCATGAATGTAATATATTACTGTCAAAAACTTTTATATAAATGATCATATAAATAACTTAAGTATATTAATAAACTGTATGTATATAAACTTCTACGTTAAAACAAACTAACATACCCTAACCTACAGAATTCATCATTAAATATTCAAGTGTAGAATATATATTCTTCAAAAACCAACATCTACTGTTGTTATAAGATGAATAATTGACCTTAGAAATACTAACGTGAGGCCAAGACAGGTTTGATGCTAACAGCGCTATTTAATCCTGGTGTTACATGTGCCTTTAGTCTCAGAATCCATTGCAACTCTACATTCTCGAGGTGTAACATATTATCACCTCTTTTCTTATTGCATTTCACTATTTGTATCACTCGAAACTTAAAGTTATGATCAGGATATAAACCAATGTGTTTGGCTAAAGCATTGGTTCGAATTTGTTTTCTTATTTCATAAACATGATTATAGATGCGATCTCTTAATCTTCTCGAGGTCAAACCTACATAATAAGCATCACATTTTTGACATGTAGCCAAATAAATCACATTGGTGGTGTCACAAGTAGCATCAACTTTAAATTCATATCTATAGTTCAGTTCAGGTACTTCAAAGTCTGGATCTTTTGTAATATAGACACACATATTACATTTATTACAAGGCTTTGTCCCTGCTTGTAGGCTCTTACAACTATTGGAACCGAACACAGACTTTTAGGTGTGGGAAATGTAGACAATGTGAATTCATAATGAACACGGAAAAAAATTATTTGGAGAGTAGGGGACGTTGGCTAACTAGCAAGGGATATTTTAACTGTGAGAGGTTTGGTATATTTTGCCATTTGTGAAAAATGTTTTTCCTTTTATGTGGGCAAGACAGACAGAACTCTAAAGAAAAGAATATATGAACACATTTACGACATAAAAAAGGGGAGAGAGACAAATGCACTGTTTAGACATTCCAAGGTATGTGAGGGATATAAAATTTTGTTTCTTTGTCCTGGATCAGGTTAAATGTGACATTAGTGGAGGCCCCTGGGAGGAAATAGTAGGTTATAGGGAATTATGGTGGCAGTTAACCCTGGAAGCGAACAAAGCCCCTGGATTAAATGAATATATATCTATTTTACCCCTATTAAAATTAAGAGCAACTAGAATGTAAGAAGAAAAAATACAATAAGTGCAATATAAAATAAAAACAGAAGATGGCACTGTTGCTATGAAATGTTGGGACATTTTTATTTTATTGTTTAGAATGCATCATTGAAATGAAATAACAAAAAATGTTTAAAGTATATACATAACATATACTATCACATATTGTTTTTTAAAAAATATTTTAAATGAAAGGTATTAAAATGTATGAAAGATTTAATGAACTAGTGATTTTAAATGAAAAATGAATTGTTTTATCATTAATTATTAATGAATTAGGTGGAACTGGATTTGCTTAATGAATTTGAAATGAAAGGTTTTTATTGGGTTTCATTTAGTGAAGTTGTATAAAAGACAAATGAAATGAAATGTCATTTATCTGATGAAGTCCATGCTTATTGGGACGAAAACGCAAGTGCAATTGAAGGCGTTCATAACGTTTTTGCTACAACGTGTTTGGTGTGTGGAAATGAAATAAAAAGTAGTGGCAGTACTTTTTCTCCTTGGTTCTCTTTTTGTTTAACAGAATAAAAAAAAAGACTAAGAACCCAGGACAGACAGTTGTGGAGGAAAAGGAGACCGGTGTGGGGGGTCAAGGATGTCGCATCTCCAGTCATGTGGAGAGCTCTCTCTCTCTACTTCCTCAAAGGCAGAAGCCAATGGTTATCCTAGAACCACTCCAGTAGGAGCTGGAGATGTCTGCCGGGGGAAGTTCAAAACCTCCCCGTGACCCTGTCTCGAAGTAGAAATCAGAGCCAAGCTATCAAACGCAGAGGCCCTGAGGAGAAGGGATGGGTACTACAGCCTTGCAGTCAAAACCCCTACCCTTGGATTGGGCACCCACAGCTATGGCTTCTGGACCCTCTGGCACTGTTAAAGTTGGCAGCAGATGGGTCAGAGAAGGTGCTGGAGTCGACAAAAAATCTTAAGATAAAACCCAGACAATACCGGGATTCTTGGAGCCAGTGCCTCCAAAGCTGATGGACAGACAAGAGCAGGTGTGAATAAAGGTGTATGAACTTGTCTGAAGCTCACGGGTCCAATGGGAGATGGATATGGAGATGAAAGTACTCACAACTGAATCTGAGTCCAGACAAAATTTTCCTCATCCTCCTGTCCACATCTGCTTCAGATAGTCTTCTGTTAGACCTAAAGGATGAAGAGGGAGATGGGAGGTCTTGACATTACATGGAGTCTCTTGTAGGAAAAGTAGTGTAACCTGGATAAGATCAGCTCCACAGAGAATAGAGGGCGTCAAAGCAATGGTGACGTAGGAGCTGAAGTTTTCAGATCTGAAGGAATGGATGGATTTGACGTCCTGGAAATTCTGGTTATGGGAGCTGAAGCTAGAATCAAATAAGTAGAATGGTTAGGGGAGCATTTCCTCAACTCTCCTGGTTTACCTTTGGCCTCCTTTAACTTCTCTCCTTGAAGTTTCTCAGTTTTGGAGCGGAAGGGAAGATCCAGATAGGGAAGAGGAAGACAACACACCCTTAAGAATCAGTATGTTCCTGCACTAAAATCAAGGCTCTGTGGTTGAAGCCAGAACAAATTTCACACATGACTTCCAGATGTGTGGCCCCAAGACAATATACACACTCAGAGTGGGCATCCTAGTTAGGTATCTTATGTCCATAAGAGGAACATTTTTTGAAACCAGTAGGCTTGTCAGACATCTTGTAAGACAACTCAAAAACCTAAAAAGAGTAAGAAGAAAAAAAAAAAAAAAGAGAAAAATGGTGATGGACAGGTTGACAGACTAGATCAGACAGGAGTCCCTGTGGACTATGATGCTTGCAGATGACATAGTGATCTGTAGTGAGTGTAGGGCATAGATGGAGGAGAACCTGGAGAGATGGAGATATGCTCTAGAGAGAAGAGGAATGAAGGTCAGCAGGTCTAAGACAGAATGTGTGTGTGTGAATGAGAGGGAGGATAGAGGAATGATGAGGATGCAAGGAGTAGAGGTGGCGAAGGTGGATGAGTTTAAATACTTGGGGTCAGTAGTTCAGGAGTAACAGTGAGTGTGGAAGATAGGTGAAGAAGAGAGTACAGGCAGGATGGAGTGGGTGGAGAAGTGTCAGAAGTGAATTGGGACAGATGAGTACCTGTAAGAGTGAAAGGGAAGGTCTACAAGAGGGTAGTGAGACCAGCTATGTTATATGGGTTGGAGACAGTGGCAATGATAAAAAGGCAGGAGTTTGAGCTGTATATGGCAGAGTTAAAGATGTTAAGATTTGCACTGGGTGTGACAAGGGTTGAAAGGAGTAGGAATAAGTATATTACAGGGTCAGCTCAGGTTGGAAGGTTTGGAGACAAAGCCAGAGAGGCAAGATTACGTTGGTTTGGATATGTGCTGAGGAGGGATGCTGAGTATATTGGGAAAAAGATGCTAAGAATGAAGCTACCGGGTAACAGGAAAAGAGGAAGGCCTAAGATGAGGTTTATGGATGTGGCGAGAGAGAGGACATGCAGGTGGTTGGTGTGAGAGTAAGATGCAGAGGACAGCAAGAAATGGAAAAAGGTGATCCGCTGTGGTGACCCCTAACGGGAACAGCCGAAAGAAGATGATGAAAAACACAGAGAAAAATATCTAGCTTACTAGAAATACCAGCACCAGTAATCCCCAAACTCCCGACAAGGGAAAGGAGCGTCCAACAAAGGTAGAAAGACTACTAGAAGGAAACTAGTAAAAAGGAAAAAGGGGATAGAAGGTGCAAAGCATGAGAGTTCTAGAAAGGCAACTTTACAGATACCAACAGAGGATACAAAATTCTAAGATACACTTTTTTAATACAATAATGGGAGTATAGGAGAAGCAGAAAGTAGGTTAAAAACCTAGAAAAGGACAACCATGTCAACAAAAAATGAGTACTCATCTCAAAATACACTTAAGCCAAGTCAAACACCTCTGATCGCTACAATGGCAAATGAGACCTGAGGTAATCTGGGGCTTGGGAGAGGAGCTTGAGCTAAGGACTCAAAGTCTGAGAAATGTCAGAAGTCAGATCTGAAACCCAAATGCTGAAGAAAAGACAAAAAAAAAAAAAAAAAAAAAAAAAAGGCAATATCCGATCTGGAAAACAATGGCTGATGTCCATGATGAGATATGAGAGGGTATGTCAGAAGTCCAAGAAACTTATCAGGCAAGCATTCCTAATAGCAGAGGTCAAATCTCTGGAGGTGTATCCATATTCATTAAGGATATCCACACCTCCAGGCTAGTTGCACAGCATAATGCAGCCGAGGTTATCCAAGTGCAACCAACTCTGGACAAAACTGCAATCCAAATTGTAGCTTGCTACAGATCACCCACCATGCCCCAGGATTCCCACTCCTCTTTTTTTGATGTACTGGAAAATATTAGGGTTCAACCAAACATCCTAATAATGGGAGATTTCAACTACCCCACCATTAACTGGGAAAACTACTCATGAACCAACTCCTTCGCTCAACGCTTTCTGGAATTCATAAACTCCAATGCCCTGGATCAACTTATCCGCACCCCCACTAGGGGCAAAAATATCCTAGATCTAGTCATTACCAATATGAGTGACCAGTGTTCCACACCTGAAGTCAATGCCTCATTGGTCCAATCCGACCATAAGCTAATTACCCTAGATATCCACATCCTGCCTCCATCCCCCATTAAGAAAACCATGGTAAAAAATTTCTCCAAAGCCAACTTCATGCTTCTTAAGACAGAAGTGGTGAACTTCATGACACCCATGCAGATGGACAATACAGTTACGACTACTAAATCCTACACAATTGCACTTTATAAGAAATGAGTGCATGGATCGTGCTATCCCAAACAGAACCAAGACGCTATCCTCCAAAAAAAGGAAACCAATCTGGTGGCCCCCTGCCATAAACAAACTGTACAACAGAAGGAAGAAACTCTTGCAAAAGAGAGTAAAATCCCACGAGTGGAAGAGTTCCCTGGTCAGCCTCAGTAAGAAGCTGTGATCCCTGATAAAATCCTCCAAAGCTAGTTACAAAAACAAAATAGCCACTGATTCTAAAGACAACCACAAAGCATTCTATAGCTATGTCAAGAATCTGAATGGCAACACTCAGATCTGCTCTGAGTTACAGCACAATGGCACTAAATATACAGACCCAACTGATATTGCCAACATCCTAGCAGATAGGTTCAGTGCTAATTTTACCCCACTCTCACCCCCTAAAGAGTCCATCTCTATACCGGAAGAATGCAGTTCCTGTAATCACGGCTGCACAGGTAAAAACCACACTCTCCAAAGCCAAGAACACAACATCCCAGGCTGCGTTCTACACGAACTACAGAATGAACTGGCACCCCACCTAAGTACCATGTTCAATCATAGCCTCACCTTAGGCTTTGTGCCTGCTGAATGGTGCACAGCAATGGTCATCTCACTCCAAAAGGGGGGAGCCACCACAGACCCCACGAACTACCGCCCCATCACCCTGATGAGCCTGGTCTGCAAGGCCATGGAAAGTATCATCATGGAACTTATAAACAAAGACATTGGTAATCTCCAAACTCTGGATCCCACCCAGTTCGGGTTTGTAAAAGGCAGATCATGTCTCCTAAACCTGATAGACTTCTTTGAAGCAGTCAAAGCCGTAGACAAGGGTAAGGTGGTTCACACACGCTATCTAGATCTTGCCAAGGCTTTTGACACCATCCCCCACTCTGGAATTATAGATAAACTCACTAAACTAGGTATAAATCCCTATGTCACAAGATGGGTTGCCAACTGGCTCACTGACCGTACTCACACTGGGAAAGTAGCAGACTCCAAATCTGACTTCAGACCAGTGACAAGTGGAGTACCACAGGGTTCAGTCCTGGGTCCTGTACTGTTTGGTATCTACTTCTCTGAAGTACAGGCCAACACAGAAGGTCTTTGGCTAACGAAGTACGCAGATAACTGCAAACTAGGAGCCATAATCGAAACTCCTAACAATGTGGACATCCTACAAAAGGGCCTCACTGAGACAGATGCCTGGTGTCAAAGCCATGGCCTCAAGCTCAATGCCAAAAAGTGCATTGTCATCCCCTTTGGTAAAAGCTCTGTACCCATAAACTACAACATAGGCGGTAGTATACTTAACACCGAAAGTGTGATAAGAGACCTTGGGACACAGGTGGACAGTAGTCTCTCCTTTGATAATCGCATTGCCACAGTAGTCAGGAAATCTTTCTATGTGGCACACCTCATCACAAAAGGTTTCTCATCCAGAAAAAAAAAAAAAAAAAAAAAAAAAAAAAGGTAATTGTTCCCCTCTACTCATCACTCATTAGACCCATAGTACAACACCCCTTTTGGTATGTACCTCACATGACATCTACAACTGGAAAGGCTGCAGAAATACCTCACAGAGGATTGCTGGCCTCAAACAGATGCCTTACGCAGACAGCCTCAAAAAATCCAGCTTTACTCCGTCGCATATCGCCTACTCAGATGTGATCTCTGCCTAACATACAAAGGCATGTCAAACCCAGAGCTGTTGGACATGCTCCACTTAAAGAAATCCCAATTCCTCCAAGCAACATGCTCTAGGGACCTAAACCTTGTCACCACAATAAACAGAACATGCCGGAGGGATAGATTCCTGTCCCAGAGACTTCCCATACTCTGGAATAAACTACCTATCTATATCAAACAAAGCTCATCATTAGCACTCAAGAAAAATCTTTATGATTGGATGGGAAATAGGAAATTCACCCAGGGGATCACCTCTGTGGCTCTGCTCGACAGTGACACAGGAAAATAATTTTCTTGGGTGGCAAAAGCCAGGGTACCTTTTTGGCTGGACTTGTATAGGCCCCAGGGCCGATAGCCTAGTACCTACCTATGAACCTATGAAATCCTACAAGTTACAGGAGGACCTCCTCTTTTCAGATTTACTGATTCATAAATCTTGACTCTAGCTCCAACATCCTAGCCCAAAGGTTCCTAGAATTTATAAACTCAAATGCTATGGAACAACTTGTTACCACTCCAAGAGGGGAAAACATACTGGACCTGATCATCACCAACACGGGGACTCTATGCTCCAGACCAGAAGTGTATCCCTCACTGGTAAGATCAGACCATAAACTAATCTCACTGGATATCTGCATCCTATTCACATCCTGACCCCCTGCTCAGAAAACCACAGTGAAAAACTTCTCTAAAGCAAATTTCACACTCCTCAAAACCGAAGTGGAATCCTTCAAAGCCCCCGGGCCTGTGGAAAACACGGCCCAGACCGCAGAATCCTTTATAAACGCATTCTATGAACACCTTCAGGAATACATGGATCATGCGATCCCAAATAAAACCAAGACCCAATCCTCCAAAGGCAGACGTCCTGTCTGGTGGACCCCAGCCATAAACAAACTATACAATAGAAGGAGGAAGCTACTAAATGATAGAGCAAAATCCCAAAAAGGGAAGGCATCACTGATCAGTATTAGCAAAAAAAAAAACTACGGGCACTCATAAAATTGTCTAAGGCCAACTTTGGGAGAAAAATTGCACAGGACACTAAGGATAATCACAAGGCTTTCTTTAGTTATGTTAGGAACCTGGGTGGTAATTCCCAGATATGCTCAGAATTAGTCAAAAATGACAAAAAATACACTGAACCCACAGACATTGCCAACATCCTAGCTGACAGGTTCAGCGCAAACTTCCCCCACCAAAAGGGCAAATATCTATCCCAGCAGAGTGCTGCCCCCCTGACATCTCAGATGCACAGGTAAGAGCCGCCCTCTCCAAAGCAAAAGACACAGCATCAATGGGACCAGACGGTGTCCCGGGCTGCATCCTACATGAACTCCAAGAAGAGCTAAACCCAAACATAAAACTACTGTTCAGTCTCAGCCTTACTACAGGATATGTGCCCAAAGAGTGGCGTACAGCAACAGTGGTCCCTCTCCATAAAGTTGGTGCCTCAACGGATCCTGGAAACTATTGCCCCATAAGCCTGACTAGCTTGGTCTGCAAAGCTATGGAACGGATCATCATGGACCTCATAAATAAAGATATTGGGAACCTACAGACACTGGATCCTACCCAGTTCGGCTTTGTTAAGGGCAGATCCTGCCTCTTAAACCTGGTTGATTTTTTTTGAAACAGTGACCAAGGCCATTGACTAGGGGAAGGTGGTCCACACAGCCTACCTGGACCTCGCCAAAGCCTTCGATACAATACCCCACTCAGGCATTATATAGATAAGCTCACCAGCTTAAATATAAACCCCTATGTCACTAGATGGATTGCAAACTGGCTCAAGGACAGAACCCACATGGTTAGAATTGCTGGAGCCATGTCAGACTCCAAACCAGTTACAAGTGGTGTCCCACAAGGCTCAGTCCTGGGACCTCTTGATCGGTATATATTTCTCGGAGGTACAGGCCAACACGGAAGGACTGTGGCTGACCAAGTTCGCAGATAACTGCAAACTGGGCGCCATAATCGACTCTCCAACCGACACAGGCATCCTCCAAAAGGGCTTCATAGAAACAGACAACTGGTGCCAGAGCCATGGCCTCAAGCTAAATGCCAAAAAGTGTATAGTCATCCCCTTTGGCAAAAACAAAGTGCCCACAAATTACCACATAGGTGGCAATCCATTAAGTGCAGAAGTAATTAGGGACCTGGGGACCCAAGTTGATAGCAATCTCTCATTTGACAACCACGTGGCCAAAGTGGTTAGAAAAACATTTTGTATAGCCCACCTAATCATGAAGGGATTCACATCTAGATCAGGGGAGGTCATCGTGCCTCTTTACTCATCTCTCATCAGGCCCATAATTGAGTACAATGCCCCTTTTGGGATGTACCTTACCAGACACCTGCAGCAACTGGAAAGCCTTACCAGACACCTGCAGCAACTGGAAAGACCCCAAAAGTACCTCACCAAGAGGATCATAGGGCTCAAACAGAGGCCATATGCTGCCCGGTTAAAGAAACTCCAGCTCTACTCAGTGGCATACCGCCTGTTCAGAGGCGATCTGTGCCCGACTTATAAAGCCATGTCCAACCCAGAATTAATGGACATGCTGCACCTCAGAAAATCCAATTCCCATCGAGCTACGCGCTCGAGAGACTTGAACCTCAGCACTGAAATAAATAGGACATGCTGGAGGGACAGATTCATAACCCAGAGGCTCCCTTCACTCTGGAATAAAATCCCAGTCCAGGTTAGGCAGAGTCTCTCACTGACTCTCTTCAAGAGGAACCTTGATGAGTGGATGGGAACTCGTAGGTTTACCCCAGGTATCACTTCTGTGTCACTGTTAGACAGAGGCACAGTATACTAACCTCGAAAAAGGGCATAGCAAAATAAATTTAAAATGAGTGGTGAAAGCCAAACACATTCTGGCTAGGCTTATAAATGCCCTAGGGCAGATAGGTTCATAGGTTCATACTAGGCTAAGTGAGTGCAGTTTTGAAACAGAGCCAACTGAGTTGGACAACACCACGATTATGGCAGCGAATCCATTAAAAGGTCTGAATAAAGCTAAAGACAGAGTAAGACACACACACAGATCAGTATCACATAGTTGTAACACAACAAGAGCATTTCTTATTGATGTACTTAACTTAGAATTGTTAATACATTTCATATATTTTTGAAAGAAAGATTAGACAAGGAAAGTACTAAACCATGTATTTTAGCCCGATTGTGGGAAGATGCATTTTTGGTACTTCATCAGCATCTGTAGTATTTCAGAGGACTGCTGCACAGATAATCAAGGAACTTAACGATTTTGGTAATATAGCTGATGGCATACTTGCATGGGATCAGGACAAGATAAGTAGACCATGCTGGCTACTGAAAAGCCATTTATTCAAACTCAAGGTGAACAGCAGTAAGTGTAAAATCAAAGTCATAGAATCAAGATATATAGGTCACATCTGAATGACAAAAAGCATGAAATCAGACAAGGGAAAATGAGAATGTAGTTGTCTGAAGTTAAATAGTCCTCAGCATATTTCTAGGGATGATGTAGTTTCTTTCAAATGTCATTCTGAATGCAACAGATGACACTCTGATATTAAGGAAATTGCAGGAAAGATATATAGAACGGTACTTGTGAATACTGAAATACAGGGAAAAAAAATATTTGAAATCTTTAGGAACTTAAAGTGCCCACTTAGGTGCAAGCCAAAAAGGTACAATGATTCCCAGAATACCAAGCCATTTGCTTATGGGTATGAAACCTTTATAGATTACTAGAGGAATAGATGGAGCTTCTTGCCACAATATATGGCTGTGAAAACTTGTGGATGCAGTAATATGAAAGATGCATTGGTGAAAGATCATACACAGCAGCAAAGTAAAATTATGAAATTACTGAAGAATATTACTGTCAAGACCAACTAGATTATTACTGAGACAGTACAAGTATGGACTTGCATACCCAGTAAGAAAATACATGCAGCACACTTGCTGGGTTGTTCGACTTCCACAGCACCAAGTGGACTTGCTTGGGAAGATAAATGAATTATACAGTTGATGTAGTGTCAGTGGCTCAACAGGTTTATTTCTGGAGATCATAATACTTTACAAGTTCTACTCCAAGTAAGGAGATTAAAATTTCAAACTGACGCCAGGTGAAATGGTCCATAAATAACCCTCCTTAAAATAATCCTATAATTCTAAATACTTAATATTCAAACATACAACTATTTCCATTTGTTAACTAGGGCGGACTAACTGAGCTGATCAGCTGACATGCTGAAGGGAGTAATGGGGAGAAAAATTCCACAATATAAGTATATATCAGAGTAAGACCAGATAACTAAAAACAGTTTAGTGCAATAAACATTGGTAAAGTGCATACAAGTTAGCATGCTTTACAGATTCTCGTGATCAAAGCTAGGTGAGACGAGGAAGTTTATGAGCAGCAGAATGCTATAGTCTTTTTAAACCCCTTTATTGTATTATCACTTGTGACACAGGCATTTAATTTATATAAAAGTAATCAAACTGTATTAAGTTAAAATTAAACTTTATACTTCACATATATTGCTATCATATAACCACAGCAACATTACATAAATTATTGAATTCCTGCCCCCCTTTTTTTTTTAAACAAGAAACATCTTTATTAAACCATCACTTATGACATAAGCAACCACACATTATAAAAATGAAAACAAACCACACCAACACAATCCTTGTCGCAAGCATTTTGCAATACAAACCATACTGATACAATCTACCCAATTGTTTTCAGTCAAACATTACATAGCTCATTTAAGTCCTGCCTTCTTTTAAACCCCAATTCTTCCCTTGTATGTATTGTTCCTACAACTCCCTTCTTCTCCTCTGTGGTTTGCTCCTATCTTTTTCTAAAGATCTCAAGTTCAGTTGTTTCATCTCCGTTACTATATTCACTACTTCTAATACAATTGGTTTAGATTTTGATTTCCATTTTCTAGTAACTTTTTTTTTTTTGGCAGCCACCATAACTAGAGACAGAAAGGCCTTGGTCTTAAGAGACTGTAGTGTTTTACATGAGAACAGAGATATTAAGGTGATGTAAAATGTTTAGAGGAGAACAGTAGAGATCATACGAGCAAAGAAAACCACCACATGGGCAAAGGGCGGTAGCAGAAAATATGACGAAGAAGCAGAAAATATGATGAAGACTGACTGAAGTTTAAAATGAAAGAAACCTATTAAATATTCGGAGAAGACAGTGGTGTGGAGTGGATTTTTTTTGTAACTATAAGATTATAACCAGAGAGAGTTTTTATAAGATCTAACTAGATAAGAGAGTGCATTATGCTATCCTTGGGCAATGCTGAGTTTCTACTAAAGATTGTTTAACAAAAGTTATATCTTGCAGTAAATGTTTATGTTCTAATCTCAGTGGGGGCAGTACTCAGTTTGATAGCTATAGTAACATAGTGCGAGCTACTTTATTTAAAATGATTTTAGTGGTGAATATCTGGTTAAGTTAAGAATCTTGAAAGACTGTTTCTAGGTGCAAGATTTATTAGGGCTTGGTACTTTTTTTTTTGCCTTACTTAGTATAGTATATGCAAGCAATAATGCTCAACAGGATGTATGTTACAGTGCAAATAATGCATGCCCAAGGGTGTTCCAGAAGAAGGGTGTCATATACAAAATAACAAACAACCAGGAGGACATTATAGTGCTAAGAGAAATGGGCTGTTCATTCCTTTTATTTTTTTCTTGTTATTTATGTATATATTTTAATATTTTAGATGTAAAATAGTTCCTCTGCATAATGTTTCAAACTTGCTATAGTACATGTAGCTGGAGGAAATATTGTACATCCAAAATATAAGTTTAAGTATTGTATGCCCCCTACACACATATTACATATATATATATATATATATATATATATATATATATATATATATATATATATACACACATACACACACATATATATATATATATACACATATATATATATATATATATATACACACATATATATATATATATATATTATATACACACACACACACACTACATACATATACCTGATTTTTCCAATACTGCTCCTGTGTTACCTGGAGTAGCAAGAAATATAAACAAACAAAATTACCACCACTTTCATCCTTCGATATTATTAAAGCATAGAATACAATGTATTGTAGCGCTCTCCTCCCACATCCACCTCACTACCACTTACTTCCATCCATTTACTGCCCCTGATTTTTCCAATACTGCTCATGTGTTACCTGGAGTAACACTGAGGGGTAATCTTGGTCAATAATGCTAGACATCAAGAGTTTCATATTTCTTAACACTTAATGAAAACAATGCTGAAGGACTGCCTGTTGCACTCAGTACTCTCTCTCACTTTCATTCACAGAAGCATGCCGCACTCAAGCACAGACAGAAACTCGCACACGCTCGCACGCACACCTCTAACTCCTCTATTTTTTTAGTTTTTATATTTTACACTTGCTAAACAGCAAAGCACTCTTTAGCTAGCAGAAAAAAATATAATTTGTTTGCACTGTAACTGTCAGCTTCACAGCAATTTAATCTGCTGTAGTGAAGCTGTGCACTTGTTTTTCAGTGGGCATTACCTGTGCATTAACACCCTCATCAAGAACGTTCATTCTCCAATCAGGGTGGCGATGTACAGGTTGCTCGTTCTCTATAGTAGTGTTTCACAACCACCGGGCTCAGACATATATTACACCAGGCCACGAGCAGTTGAGAACCACGATAAAATTCAGTGTACTGTAGCTGGTTAATATAGGTAAGTGTTCTGTTAGAAGTGGTGGTTCCTCAGAGATTCGAAATTATAAAAACTACAACAGTGTCCGAAGCAGTCTTCGGTCTTCCCCCAAACGTCAGCTGCAACTTTTCTGAAAGACTGACTGAATTATACCAATACCTCAATATGTCGTTGGCCAATCACGGTCACTTGGCAGTCAGTGGTGGTGGGATTTGCACAACATGTTTTAGTTTAGTATGCAAAACATTCTACTTTCCACACTTGCCACTCTGACTGTATGACTGTATCCAAGGAGATCAAACTGGTGGCAACTGCAGGTGGAAGAGCAAGGAACTCTGGGAACAACATCCTGTTGCTTGGTAAGGACACCATAACAATCTCGGATGGAAGAACTTTCAATGAAGTTTTGCTTTTGTCTCCTACTTTGAAAGGACACAAGTAGGCAACACTTTTTTTTTTAAATATCCGACACAGATAATTATGGTATTTCATTTACTTTAAGAAAAGACGCCCGGGCTCAGAGGGTCACATTATAAAAAGAAGCCGTACAAACGTTGGAAGCCTTTCAGTGCATGAGATGTACAGACAGCATGATCATTTTGAGTTCTAATGCTGCAACGTCAAATTTCTGCAGTCAAAAAACTGTTTCTGAAAACGGTTGTTACACTGACCTATTACATTATCAGGTAAATGACGACTGATCTTAACTGGAGACTGTGCACTCTTATACTGGTTCATAGGTTGGTACTAGGCTATCAGCCCTAGGGCCTATACAAGCCTAGCCATAACAATTCCCTGGCTATTTCTTCCCACACTATTGACTTCCCTGGACCCCTGTCTAGGAGGGCTACTGACGTGATCCCCAGGGTGAATTTCCTTTCTCCCATCCAATGGTCAAGGTTCTTTTTGAAGAGGACCAAAGAGGCACTCTGCTTGACATGTATGGGCAGTCTATTCCAGAGTCTGGGGAGTCCCTGGGTCAGGAACCTATCCCTCCAGCAGGTTTTGTTTATTGTGATGACAAGGTTTAGATCCCTGGAGCGTGTGGCTCTGAGGGACTGGGATTTCTTTAAGTGTAGCATGTCCAACAGCTCTGGGTTTGACATGGCCTTGTATGTTAAGCAGAGACCGCCTCTCAGTGGACTATTTGCGACAGAGTATAACTGGAGGTGGTCAGCGTAGGGCATCTGCTTTAGGCCTGCGATTCTTTTAGTGTAGTATTTCTGCGGCCTTTCCAGTTGTTGCAAATGTCTTGAGAGGTACATACCAAATGGGGCATTGTACTCTATAATGGGTCTAATGAGGGATGAGTACAGTGGGACAATGACCTCCTTTTTTCTGGATGAAAAGCCCTTAGTGATGAGGTGTGCCACATAGGATTTCCCGACTGTTGTGGCGATGTGGTTATCGAAGGTGAGACCACTGTCCACCTGTGTCCCCCAAGCCTCTTATCACACTTTTGGTGTTTAGTGTACTGCCACCTATGTGGTAATTCACAGGTACATGTTTTTTTTCCCCAAAGGGGACAACTATACATTTCTTGGCATTGAGCTTGAGCCCATGGCTCTGGCAACCAAGCATCTGTTTCTGTAAGGCCCTTTTGTAGAGTATCCACATCATTTGGGGATTCAATAATGGCTCCCAGTTTGTAGTCATCTGCGAACTTTGTTAGCCAGAGTCCCTTAGTGTTGGCCTGTACTTCAGAGAAGTAGATGCCAAACAAGAGCGGTCCCAGGACTGAACCCTGAGGTACTCCACTTGTCTGGAGCTGGATTTGGAGTCGGCTACTTTTACAGTGTGGGTTCTGTCAGTAAGCCAGTTGGCAACCCATTGGGTGACTTAGGGATTAATGCCCAGCTTAGTAAGTTTATCTATGATTCCAGAGTGGGGGATGGTGTCAAAGGCCTTGGCGAGGTCTAGATAGGCTATGTGGACCACCTTACCCTTGTCCATGGCTCTGGAGACTGATTTGAAGAAGTCAATCAGGTTCAGGAGACAAGATTGGCCCTTCACGAACCCAAACTGGGTGGAGTCCAGTGTTTGAAGGTTGCCAATGTCTTTGTTTATAAGTTCCATGATAATACGCTCCATGGCCTTGCAGATAAGGCTCGTCAGACTGATGGGACAGTAGTTTCCGGGATCCAAGGTGGATCCCCCCCTTGTGGAGTGGGATAACTGTAGCTCTGCGCCACTCAGTGGGCATGAAACCTGAGGGGAGGCTATGATTAAACATGACACTTAGGTGAGGTGCCACTTCATATTGTAGTTCATGTAGTACACAGCCTGGGAGGTCATCTGGTCCCATAGATGCTGTATTCTTAGCTTTGGAGAGTGCGTTTTTTACCTGTGTAGCCGTTACCAGAACTTGGCAATCTTCCGGTATTGAGATGGGCCATTTAGGGGGTGAAGTTGGCACTGAATCAATCTGCCAGGATACTGGCAATATCCTTGGGATCAGTATATTTAATGCCATTCTGTTTTAGCTCAGAGCAGATCTGAGCATTGCCATTTAGATTCTTGACAGTTACAGAATGCCTTGTGGTCGTCTTTGGAATCTTTGGCAATTTTAGTTTTGTAACTAGCTTTGGAGGATTTTATGAGAGATCTCAGTTTCTTACTGAGGCTGGTAAGGGAGTTTTTTGCATCCTGGGATTTTCCTCTTTTCTGCAACAGTTTCTTCCTTTTGTTGTAAAGTTTGTTTATGGCAGGGAACCACCAGATTGGCTTCCTTTTTTTGGAGGAGAGCATCTTGGTTCTATTTGGGATGGCACGATTCATGCACGAGTTGATGTACTCGTACAGTGCCTTAGTGTAGGATTCAGCAGTCGAACTTTCAGTTCCAGTCTGCATGGGTGTCATGAAGTTTGTCACTTCTGACTGGAGTAGCATGAAGTTGGCTTTGGAGAAGTTTTTTATGGAGGTTTCCTTACTGGGGGGGGTGGGGGTGGGACGTGGATGCTAAGGGTGATTAGCTTATGGTCAGACCTGACTAACGAGGGGGTGACCATAGGTGTGGAGCATCGATTTCCCATGCTAATGACCAGGTCTAGGATACCCGAGCCTCTGGTGAGACTATGGCTTAGTTGATCCAGGGCATTGGAATTTATGAATTCCAAGAACCGTTGGGCAAAGGTGTTGGTACAAGGGTAGTTTTCCCAGTTAATGGCAGCATTAAATATTGTTATATCTGGACCTTGAAGTTTTAAATTCAACTTGTTTATTTAAGAAAATATATCGCCGAGATATATGCCAATATGGCTACTCATTTGTTATCCTGGAAATAATGGGACATGTCACTTTTCTTATCAATTAGAAGCAGCTCAACTTCCTTTCAGAGTTCATATAACCTCTTGAGAAATTTAGAGTGAAAAGAAGATGATGATGATCAGAGCCCACTTCATCTATCCATTTATTTTAACAGTCTTGTATTAAAAGCATCGTTTTTTATATCATTAATAATTTTAACAGATTAAGACAGGACTTCATTAAGCTCAGGTGCGATTTTTTTCGGGCCAGGTTTTGCCTATGAATGAATGTGGCAATGTGTTGACAATAAGCTATTGCCTGCCATATCCTTAATTTTAGTGACTAAATGAATTTCTACCTGTAAGACGGGACAAATTAAAAACTATTTGAGCATAACAACCTGGAAAGTTAGCACAAGGCTGGTAGGGACAAAGAATACGCATAGGGCTAAAATAAACATAAGTAGCTTACCATTGGGGTCTACCAAGCCAGTGTCATGATCATGGCAAGTGTTTCAACTATTATTGCTAGCAGTGTACTCGTATACGTTTTATAGCAACCAAATGCTATATACATTACATTTATAATAAGCTATAGATAACTTGAGCTGCTGCAGTCCATCGGGATGCTAAACTAGATTTCAAAAATATTTAGCACCTCTTACCATATTAACGCAACCAGGAACCTGCGAGTTCAATTTGAGTTCTAATTCCCAAAATGATGTTGGTAAAGAATTTCATCCATAGGGTTGCACGAACTATACCAAAAATCAATAATTGGGTAAATTATGACAGATTTGCCTCCTGGTTGCGTTAATATGAAAGTACCCAGATATTTTCTGCTTACAGGTTGAGACATAGCTAAGCTATTGGCAGTGTTTGTTTATTTTACTTAAGTAGCTGGGGAATGACTCGTGCTAGTGTGTGCTTCAGCTGTAAGGGCAGAATTGTTATATATTCTAAGGGGGCATGCCTTCTTGCTATAACTAAAGTACAGTTTTGTACCTACCATAAATGTAGTTGTTCGAGTGTATACACTGCTGCAGTCATTACACTTGGTTATCCTGCCGTCAGGCGGTTCCCTAGTCGGCCTGAGTTCAAGTCTTGGTCCGGCGTTGGTTGCTGTCACCTCCTCCCGGACGTCAGTGCGGCAGGGGTATATAAGATGCAGCAGACGCCCTTTTCTTCAGTTTTTCTTGCCCCAGATGTCAGGTGCCCCCAAATAGAAAGGCAATTCCAATTGCTAATAAAACCATACAAGATAAAAGCAAACAACAACTTTCAGCTACCAGCAAATACTCCCCATAGGTAGTAAAGGGTAGAAGACAAAGGTACGTACCAGCAAGTAAGAGGGGAAGGAGGGAGAGTAACCTGGACTACAGCAGTGTATACACTCGAACATCTACATTTATGGTAGATACAAAACTGTACTATGTTAGTGTTACACTGCTGCAGTCATTACACTTGGGTAGAATCCCAAAGCTGAGGTAGGGTGGCTGGTTCTACAAGGCATTAGGGGTGGCTATAAGGCCCTGCAATACTGCAGTGGCGAAGCCAGCTCTGGATTTAGAGTATAGAGGCAGATGGTAATGTTTGGTGAAGGTATGCACAGAACTCCAAGTTGCTGCTTCCAAAATATCCTTGGGTAGGTACTCCTCTGAGTTAGGCAGTTGAAGTGGCTGTTGCCCTAGTGGAGTGAGATCTAATGCTGCTAGGTTCAGGTTTCCCATGGTGTGTATAGCAGAAACTTATGCAATGTCCTATCCATTTTGAAAGAGTCTGTTTTGAAATGGCTTTTCCCTGTGCTCCTACAGCATATGCTACCAATAATTGCTCAGATTTCCTGAAAGCTTTGGTTTTGTCCAAGTAGAAGCGTAACTGCCTGTGAATGTCCAAGGAATGCAGTAGTCTCTCCCCTTTATTCTGTGGTTTTGGATAAAAAGTTGGCAAATGAATAGTTTGGTTTAGAGTCACACTGGATACCACCTTTGGCATAAATGTAGGGTTAGATCTTAAAGACACTCTGTCCTGGTGGAAAATGAGGAAAGGTTCCACTGCCATTAGTGCCTGTAATTCTGAAACTCTTCATGCTGATGTTATTGCCAGGAGTAGAGCAGTTTTCCAAGATATATATTTTAAATCTGCTGCGTTAGCTGGCTCAAAAGGAGGTAAAGTCAATTTTTCCAAAACAAAGTTGAGGTCCCAAGTTGGAGTAGGTCCTCTACGGGGCGGTCTTATGTTTTTAGCCCCTCTGAGGTACCGTCTTAGCAAAGGATTGGAGAAAATTGGTGGATCCGTGTTGTAATGAGCAGAGATGTGGATCTCGATGGATGAGAAGGAGAGTCCTTTGTTCAGCATCTCAGTTAAATATTGCAGTACCCGAGGAATGTTTGGAACATGAGGTTCAAGGCTGTGTGCTTGGTTCCAGGCACAGAATCTCTTCCATTTATCCGAATAGACTTTCCTGGTACTAGGCCTTCTGGCCTCCAGAATGACATCCATAACAGCTTTGGAGAGCGGCATTGCCTGCTTGACTAAGGAATCTTCCATGCAGCTAGGTTTAAGGTCTTTAGCTGGCTGTGTAGTATCTGATTGTTGTGCTGAGTCAGCAGATGTGGGATTTGAGGCAAAATCCAGGGTGGTCCTTGTGCCAAGTTCTTTAAGATTGGGTACCAGTGCTGGAGTGGCCAGTTTGGTGCAATCAGGATCATCTTTGGCTCTTCTTGCCTGGCTTTTATGAGTACCTTTGGCAGGAGAGTAAGTGGTGGGAAAGCGTATACTTGTAGGTTTTTCCAGCTGAATGAGAGGGCGTCCACTTTCCATGCTTGTGGATGGTAAACTCCTTGTGCAGAATTTCTGTAGCTGGTAGTTCATTGGGGATGCAAACAGATCTATGTCCGGGCTCCACCATTTCTGTGTTATCATTCAGAGTATCTGTGGATTCAATTCCCATTCGTGGGGATCCATGATGTTTCTGCTTAAGTCGTCTGCCAGTGTGTTTTTCTCTCCTGGCAGGAATTATGCTTACAGATGAACTTGATAGTTTAGAGCTGTGTTCCACAAGGTCATGGCTTGCCTGCAGAGGAGGTAGGAGTGAGTGCCCCCTTGCATGTTTACGTACCACATAACTGTAGTGTTGTCTGTCTTTAGTAGTAGTTGTCCTGGATGCAGCAGGTCCTTGAAAGCTATAAGTGCATTTTGTACAGCTAGCATCTCTTTTTGATTGATGTGAAGATGCCTTTGTTCTGCGGGCCACTTGCCCTGAAAACAGTTGCCTGCCATGTGTGCTCCCCAGGCATAATCCGATGCATCTGTTGTCAGTGTTTGCCTGGCTGTGGGTTGAGTAAAAGGCTGTCCCTTGTTGAGGTGACAAGCTTGAGCCCACCACTGAAACTCCTGTTGAAGGCAAGGAATTAGTGGTATAACTGTTTCCAAACTTTGACAGTGTTGAGGCCATACATTCTTTAGGTACCATTGTAGTTTCCTCATATGCAGTTTGGCATATGGAATTAGCAGTAGCCATAAGGCCTGCAGAATTTTTCTTGCAGGGAGCTGAGTCTTTGTTGCTATCAATTGAAAGTATTGAGTCAGTTGTCCTTGCTTGTCTGGCGTGAGATAAGCCATCTGGGCCGTTGTGTTCAAGCTGGCATCCAGGAATATTATCTCTTGTGAGGGCACTAGTTTTAATTTCTTTTCATTTACTGTGTACCCCAGGCAACTTAACTTTTTTACAAACGCCAAATGCTTTAGAAGAATGTCCTTGCTCTCTGCTTGAATCAGGCAGTCGTCCAGTTATGGATAAATTTGAATTCCTTTCTGTCTGCAAAATGCAATTACTGGTGCCAGGCACTTTGTGAAGATCCTCGGCGCAGTAGATAAGCCAAAGGGCAGTACAGAGAATTGATAATGCATTGAATCTGCTATGAACCTGGGGTATCTTCTGCAGTTTTGTCTGATGGGGACATGCAGGTATGCCTCCTTGAGGTCCAATGTTACGAGCCAAGCTTTCTTGCCCAGCATGGGAAGAAGCTGCTGCAGTGTCAACATTTTGAATTTCGGAACATCCAGGTAAGTGTTTAGAGAAGAAAGATCCAGAATGGGCCTCCAGGCTTCGTCCTTCCTGGGAACTAGAAAGAGTCCGGAGTAAAATCCTTGTCCCTGTGGTGGTACCTTTTGAATAGCTCTCATATCCATGAGTGCTGTAATTTGTTTTTGAGCCTCTGCCCATTGATTTGGTGGCAGATTTGGCATTCCTTTTAACATTGGCAGTGTGTGAAAGTGGAACCTGTAACCTTGAGATACAATGTTGAGAACCCATTTGTCTTTGGTGATCATATGCCAATTGTGATAAAAAAAGTGCCAGTTTTCCTCCCAAGGGGGCTGCCAAGAGAGAGTTGTTTGGCAGCTGTAGCGGGAAGTCATTAGGGGCGCTTTTTATATGGTTGGGGCCTGTCTTCCCCTTCTTTCTGGCCTGATGCAACCCATTGTCGAGGCCTGTAAGGACCTTGTGGTTGACCTCTACGACACCTGTATCTGCCCCTTTGAGGACTGTCTAACTGGAAAGGACCAATTCTTAGTTGGCCAATTTCTGCTAACTCTAGGAGGCTGAACCTGTAAGAAATCTTTCACCGTTTGCATAGATTTTGCCTTATCTTCCATTTTCTTTAATATCTCTTCTGACTGAACTCCAAATAACACATCCTGCTGCAAAGGTGCATCCAATAATTTTGCTTTAACATGTTCTGGTAACGTATGTTCTTTTAACCAAGCATGTCTTCTAATGACAGAGCCTGTAATGGCTGCTCTACAGGAGGCCTCTAAAGAGTCAAAACCACATTGCAAAGTATGCTTTCCCACCTGTTAAGCTGCATGCAATAAATCCTGCATTTCTTAAGTAGGAGGATCTGAATCTGGAAGCATTTTTTTGTTTCAATTGAGGCAGTAGAAATTGCTGATATTTTAGCATGTGAAACTGGCAATTTAAGGCTCTCATTGCTAAATTTGCAGACGTGTATACTTTCTTTCCCCATCTGTCTAATGCTCTGGAATCTCTGTCAGAGGGAACTGGATTCTTGGCTGATGAGGCCTTAACCCCTTTGGGCCCCTGGGAAATAGTTTCAGGGTCAGCAACAGGGCTTTTGTACATAAATTTGTGAGAGTCAGGGACTCTGTAGTATCCGTCAGGTTTAACTGGGGCTGGAGGTAAGGAATCCGGATTTAGGCTGGATTCAGTATACACATCATCCACAATATCTAGCACTGGCGGAATAGCAAGGGGTCTGTGTTGAGGTAATAAAAGGAAGTCTCTGATCCTTTTCTTGGATTCTGAGTAATCCTGGCCTTCCCAATGGAAATGCTCCCTCATGGTATGCAAGGTTTCCCCAAAGGAGTAGTCCTCAGGCGGAGAGGCTGATGGAATTGACTCCTCAGCATCAGAAACCTCATAAGGGGGTAAAGAATATTCTAGGTCTGAGGATGAATCTGAAGAGATGGACACCTGGTCGGATGAGTCATAGTCTGAACCTGTCTAGGCCTTTTATCAGGAGGGGGATGGGACCCCCTGATCAGAGTGATTAGGTCTTCGGCCATTTTGAGCATTTGTTTCTTAGGCATGGATGCCTGTGCTGGAGAATGCTGTATTTGTTTCTTAGATTTTAAAGCTGGTTTAGACTTAGCAGAGGGTTTAATACTTAATTGAGAAGGTCTGAAAACACCCTCTTGAAGCTGCGGGCAGCTCAGCTACTCCGGATCCCTCTGAAGGGTTAGTTTCGGTAGGCTGAATAACTTGTGCACCCGAAGGACCAGCCATCTCCACATGGGAGTCACAGGCGGCCTTGCGATTCTACAGAAGTGGTAGTCAGGGGCTGCGAAGGTGCCTCGCTGAAAACCAGAGAACCGGCGACTGGCCTAGAAGAGGCTTTGTCATCAGTTTTGGGCCTAGAATGCCTATCCCTGTCTTTGCACTTTTTATGTATTCCGGTCGTCAGAAGTTCCGACGGCATGGTATAATTGAATTTTCTACCAAAATAATGTCGGGCAAAATCAAACAGAAATTTAATAGTGTGTTTTTTTAAACCTAGCACAAAACCAACAACCAGTGACGTCGTGGTCTGGGCCTAGGCATGGGATACAATAAGAATGGAAATCCTTAGGAGGTATTTGCTTCCCACAAGAAATACAGTTATTAACTTTTACTGACATCTGTCTGAGGCAAGAAAAAGTTTCCCCAACGGGGTACTTAGCTTTGTAGAAGACTTCGTTTCTGGATTCGGAAAGAAGATCTCAGGAGACTGCTGACCGGCACTTGCGAACTGCTTTTGCTTCGGGCACCGCGCGGCAAGAAAGACCGAAGAAAATGGTGTCGGCAGCATCTTATATACACCTGCCGCACTGACGTCAGGGAGGAGGAGACAGCAACTGACGCTGGACCAAGACTTTGGAACTCAGGCTGACTGGGGAACCGACTGTCGGCAAGATAACCAAGTGTAACACAATGAACATCTGTGTGGTTTATTTTTTATTGAAGCTTGTGAGCAGACCTTGAGCATCTGTCAGTCAGGCTCGTGACAGAGAAGGCCAGCAGTTTTAGAAACCTCTATAATTTGTTCTGCGGTTTTCAAGTTACCCCAGTGCATTAGTGCTTGTTTCGGGTTCTGTGAATTTTTTTTTTTTTAAGAAACAGGCCTACAGATTTATATTTTAATAGGAGTAAGAGACAAGGGACTGTTTAATTTTGGTGTTAAGAAATTTCATGTTGAAGATGTTTGCGATGCAACAAATAGTGATTCATCCACCTCAAGCCTTCAGAGTGATCTCCAAGATGTACAAAAGGAGGAGAAAACTAGCAGCACACAGAAGAAAAAGCCTGCATTCACTTGTAAGTACATGGACAGCTATTTAAAATTTGAGTTCATACAATGCCCCAACACTGACCAGTTGCCACAACCTCAAAGTGTCAATTGTGCTACGGTTCTAGGCAATGAAACTATGAAGTCATAGTGACTTACCCAACATCTCAACACAAAACATTCCGATCTAGTCAACAAACCCATTTAATTCTTTATGCGTAAAATAGATGCAATAAAATAGAAAATAAAATTATTTCCCAAGCTTCAACCATTGACACATCACTTCTGAAGACATCATTACAGATAGCTAAACATAAAAAAAAAAAATGGTTAGGAACTCATTACGCCATCTTTGACTGTAGCTTGTAATGAAGTATTAGGTCAGTCTGCGGCAAGTAAAATAAAAGATATACCATTCAAAATAACCAAGAAACAGAAAAAAACACTGAAATACAAAAAAAGCAGCAAGTGGAGTGGTAGGAGAAAGCTGGAAAAAGCTAATACAAGTCACGTATTGCTACTGCAATGATTTCTTTAAAGGAAAACAACGGGATATCAAATCAAATATCTCTACCGGATGTCTCCCTAAAATTATGCTATGTGATACAGCCTCAAAAAAACATAACCGCAGCTTTAAAAAAAAAATTCACTATTCTCTTTTACTGCTTAGGCTTCATACTTTTCCGTACTGTTTGACTTTCAGTTTTAAAACCAAGATGAAAACTGTCTAGTCGTCTCTTAAATAATGATGTCACATCTGCCATAGCTCTTGCTGAAGATCCTGGGAGGTTTCCTCCCCCAAAGTGACGTAAACACTGCCTTATTTGCATGCTGTACAGAATCCCTGTGATCCTCCCACATTGTGATGTCAACACTGCCTTTCCCAGCCCACTGTTAACCTAATAAATGGACTAGGTACTGTGTGGAACTCCTTTTCTGTGTTAGCAAATCTGGTCGACTCTATTCATGTGAAGCACTTCTTCATTAGCGTTTTGCTACTTCATAAGTAAGGTAAGTCTTATTACTTCTTAATAGTGTATCCTAAATGTAATTTGTCCCTGTTTCTATGCCTCCCTAGCCCTGATATTGTGTCCTCCCAAGTTTTTAATTGCACATTATTGGAGTTAATCTTTTTCTGTTTGTAAGGGTGCCACGTGCTTCCCTTTCGCAGGTGCATTTTTAGCTTAGCCTACTTATTTTCGTTTTGATCCAGGGTTTATATTTCCCCAGTTATGTTTAATGCTGGCGTCTTTTGTATTCTTGAGTCGGCCTGTGTTTCTTTGCTTGCTGCCTTCGGGTTTTCCTTCTGAAGTAAGTGTATTGCTGCTTGTAGCAACTGCATTACTGTCTAGTGTTTTTAGTTGCTTGCTGGTGTTTTTTAAAAACTATGCTGTATTTGTAGCTATCTTTAGTTGATGCCTTGTGCTTCGCGATTGTGGTTGCTGGTGTGTTTTTTTTAAAAACCTTGCTGTATTTGTAGCTGTATTTGGTTTTCTTTAGTTTGTTGATGCCTCGTGCTTCGCGATTGCATGCTGCAGATGTTTTGTAATGTTTTCGGCTGTTTGTTTCTGTTGTTGAGCTTCGCGTTTCGGTCTTGTCATGTTTTTTAATTTTTTTCTCTTAATATTAGTAATCCATTTTATTGGTTATGTTGCTGGGTTTGCTCCGTTTTATTTGTTATGCTACTGTGCTTGCTCCATTTTAGTGTGTGTGCCATCAAGCCTGCTTGAAACTTTGCCACAGCTGAATAATACCTTTTTTTTTCCGTTAGCTGGGTAAGGAAATTATTTTAATGTGGACGCTGGAGCCATTAGGCATAAAACTTATTTATTGAGTAATTCTGCAGCCTGTAAACATACTTATGAATAGTCAGCAAGAGAGTGGTAGTAGTCCAGGGGTGGTTTCTGCAGCTATAATTGTTTCATGCAACTAGGCTAAGTACATTTCTGGGTTCCCATGTAAGATTATTATAGCAGGTAAATATACAGTGATGTAGGCAATATAGAGGTTCAACATTTTGTCCATCAGTATGTGTCCATAGTTTAGAAGTAGCCTCAGACACTTCACAATGCTCAGTTACACATAGAGCGCAGGTTAAGATTAATGTCACGGTTGCTATCATATTCTTTGAACCTGTGTGTTGTTTTGTTTTTAAATTAATGAAAAACGTAAGGAAAATGAGAGAAATAGAAGATAGATGGGAAAAGAAATGAGGAATTTTGCTGCTTGTGCAAGCACAGCAGCTTAGTCATTGTAAAGCTGCTAAGCAGCATGCCTTGAGTGAGAGTTGCTGCCAGTTCCTATTGAAATAATGGAATCAGCATGGCATATATATTTTTTTGACTTTGTTATAAAGTTTGGTAGACAAAATACTATTTCTTTAGTCTGCAAAGTGATATTCTGCCTGTTAATGTAACATTTTGTGAGCGAGTAGAACACACAAGCCACTGAGAAGCAAAGTCTGATAAAATCTCTAAGGCTGGTAAGCTTTTCTGATCTCAGTTTTCTGGTAGTGAAGTACATGCCTTGCAACCATTTTGTTTTTGTGGCCAGGGATAGCACTATCATGGTAGGGACTCTGAGTAAGAAGAAATAAAATAGGAGGAGGAACTTGCTATAAAATACAGGTAACCTATGTAGTGCCTTCAGCTGGAGGCCTTCTAATGTCCACAGGATACAGCAAGGGGCAAGTGTCTGTGTGTGTGTGTGTGTGTGACACCGCAAGCAAGGGGGCAATTGTGTGTGTGAGACTGCAAGCAAGGGGGCAAGTGTGTGTGTGAGACTGCAAGCAAGGAGGCAAGTGTGTGTGTGTGTGTGTGAGACTGCAAGCAAGGGGGCAAGTGTGTGTGTGTGTGTGTGTGTGTGTGTGTGAGACTGCAAGCAAGGGGGCAAGTGTGTGTGTGTGTGTGTGTGTGTGTGTGTGTGTGTGTGTGTGTGTGTGTGTGTGTGTGTGTGTGTGAGACTGCAAGCAAGGGGCAAGTGTGTGTGTGTGAGAGACTGCAAGCAAGGGGCAAGTGTGTGTGTGTGTGTGTGTGTGTGAGACTGCAAGCAAGGGGGCAAGTGTGTGTGTGTGTGTGTGTGTGTGTGAGACTGCAAGCAAGGGGGCAAGTGTGTGTGTGTGTGAGACTGCAAGCAAGGGGCAAGTGTGTGTGTGTGAGACTGCAAGCAAGGGGCAAGTGTGTGTGTGTGTGTGTGAGACTGCAAGCAAGGGGCAAGTGTGTGTGTGTGTGTGTGTGTGTGTGTGTGTGTGTGTGTGTGAGACTGCAAGCAAGGGGGCAAGTGTGTGTGTGTGTGAGACTGCAAGCAAGGGGGCAAGTGTGTGTGTGTGTGTGTGTGTGAGACTGCAAGCAAGGGGGCAAGTGTGTGTGTGTGTGTGTGAGACTGCAAGCAAGGGGGCAAGTGTGTGTGTGTGTGTGTGTGAGAGACTGCAAGCAAGGGGGCAAGTGTGTGTGTGTGTGTGTGTGTGTGTGAGACTGCAAGCAAGGGGGCAAGTGTGTGTGTGTGTGTGTGAGACTGCAAGCAAGGGGGCAAGTGTGTGTGTGTGTGTGTGTGAGACTGCAAGCAAGGGGGCAAGTGTGTGTGTGTGTGTGAGACTGCAAGCAAGGGGCAAGTGTGTGTGTGTGTGTGTGTGACTGCAAGCAAGGGGCAAGTGTGTGTGTGTGTGTGTGTGTGAGACTGCAAGCAAGGGGCAAGTGTGTGTGTGTGTGTGAGACTGCAAGCAAGGGGCAAGTGTGTGTGTGTGTGTGAGAGACTGCAAGCAAGGGGCAAGTGTGTGTGTGTGTGTGTGTGTGAGAGACTGCAAGCAAGGGGGCAAGTGTGTGTGTGAGACTGCAAGCAAGGCGGCAAGTGTGTGTGTGAGACTGCAAGCAAGGCGGCAAGTGTGTGTGTGAGACTGCAAGCAAGGCGGCAAGTGTGTGTGTGTGAGACTGCAAGCAAGGGGGCAAGTGTGTGTGTGTGAGACTGCAAGCAAGGGGGCAAGTGTGTGTGTATGTGATTGCAAGCAAGGGCCAAGTGTGTGTGTATGTGACTACAAGCAAGGGGGAAATTTTGCCTCTCAAGATTTCTTGTGCTGTGAAGTTCATAGATACAAATGATTGAGTAGATTTTACAGGGAGCTGAGAGATGCAGGGCTGCAACAATTATTAGTGCTGCTTATGTCTGCTTGCTTTGCTAATATCACAACAGGTTGTTTGCTTTTGATGCAGAAGGCTGTGGTTTCTACTCGCATAGATGCATTTGTGAAACTGTACTGCGTTGCAAATGGGGTGGATGATGCACTCCTTTCTGGTGAAGAAGATTGTCATCCATTCCCTACTGCAGTATTACCAGCTTATTGTTCTTGTGTAAGATAAGTAAATTATTCAAAGAGGGCAACTATGACATTATTTGTTGATGACATGACTTATCTAATTTTTGGCTAGCAGCAACCGCTTCATTAGTTACAGATCACTTTAATGTGGAATTATTTACAGGACGTTTACTGCTTCAGAAATTGTGCGTATGTACTGATACTTGTGGACTGTAGAAGTCTGACTACACTTGTGATGGAAATATTCAGAATTGGGCAGTATTGTCATTATTGGTGCATGCATTTTGTTGCACTGTTTTCAGGAAAAATATTTTGAAACAGTAAATATAAAACACCCACTAAAACTGGACTGCATTGTACAAGGAATAATCAGGAAGGTGTATTCAACAACATGTGCATTTCTCGTGTGCAAAGGGTCTGAGAATTTTAAAATATCACTAACCGAAAGTGAAACTTAGACTGCCACTGGCTACATGTGTTATCTATGAATGTCTGTTTCAGTGCTGTTGCAATGTCCAGATTCTGACTGCAAGCAAGGTTGAAGTGTGTGTGTGTGTGTGTGTGTGTGTGTGTGTGTGTGTGTGTGTGTGTGTGTGTGTGTGTGTGTGTGTGTGTGTGTGTGTGTGTGTGTGAGAGAGACTGCAAGCAAGGGGGCAAGAGTGCATGTGTGACTGCAAGCAAGGGGGCAAGAGTGCGTGTGTGTGACTGCAAGCAAGGGGGCAAGAGTGCGTGTGTGACTGCAAGCAAGGGGGCAAGAGTGTGTGTGTGAATACAAGCAAGGGGGCAAGTGTGCATGTGACTGCAAGCAAGATGGCAAGAGTGTGTGTGACTGCAAGCAAGGGGGCAAGAGTACGTGTGTGTGACTGCAAGCAAGGGGGCAAGAGTGCGTGTGTGACTGCAAGCAAGGGGGCAAGAGTGTGTGTGTGTGTGACTGCAAGCAAAGGGGCAAGAGTGTGTGTGTGTGTGTGTGTGACTGCAAGCAAGGGGGCAAGAGTACGTGTGTGTGACTGCAAGCAAGGGGGCAAGAGTGCGTGTGTGACTGCAAGCAAGGGGGCAAGAGTGTGTGTGTGTGTGACTGCAAGCAAAGGGGCAAGAGTGTGTGTGTGTGTGTGTGTGTGTGTGTGTGTGACTGCAAGCAAAGGGGCAAGGGTGTGTGTGTGTGTGTGTGTGTGTGTGTGACTGCAAGCAAGAGGGCAAGTGTGTGTGACTGCAAGCAAGGGGGCAAGTGTGTGTGACTGCAAGCAAGGGGGCAAGAGTGTGCGTGTGACTGCAAGCAAGGGGGCAAGAGTGTGCGTGTGACTGCAAGCAAGGGGGCAAGAGTGTGCGTGTGTGACTGCAAGCAAGGCTTCTTATTTTTGGATTGTTAGTCTCAATTTTTGTGGTTTTCAGTCAACTCTTTCGGAATAAAGTCACTAAATGAGACACTGAGTTTCAGCCTTCATAACCTTCAGAAAAATGCATGCTAAAGCAAGACCTGTTATTCTATCAGCTCTCTCAGTTTATACAAGATACATTTTTTGTACTGTTTTGATGTCCTCCCACATACATTTTGCCTTGTCCAGATTTCCTGCATTAACAGGTTGCTAGGTACATGCAAATAAATAGCTTTTTTAGAATTAGGCATATCCCAACCTCTCAACTGTCCCTGAATTTGGCTCTAAATGTTGCTATTCCCCTAATAATCCCTCCCCAGAAATTGCTATTTTGGAAGAAAACATGGAGGGTTTACAATTAACTGTAATAATCCAGTTAGGGATAACTTTCATTTCATAAATGCACGTTTTTTTTATTTTGTCAGATGCTCAAGTTAGCAGTACTAATATTAAAAGGAGCCCCTTCTTTGACAGGTTACCAGCTGAATTGTGTGGCTATTATCTTTTTGAATCAAATTTTTTTTTTTTTTTTTTTTTTTTTTTTGGGACAATTGCTGCCAAATCATTAGAGACTGAAGAATGAAATCAATGACAGACATTTAAGTTTCAGATTTCATACCCTTTTGAAAATTCATACTAATGCAAAGCCTACAATTTCATAATCTTTCCTAATTTGATAGGAGCAATAATCCTACTTCTATTTATTTATTTATTTTATTTATTTAAATTTGTTGACCGGGAGTGTCCGACTGGATGTAGGTCTATTTTCAGCAGAGGCCCTGGGAGAAAAGCTCCACAGTAAAACAGACAGTAGTTACATTGGATTATAGTGATTAACAATTTAACATAGCACTTACTTACAACATATTAACAGATGAAAAACATAGTACATCAGCAGACAACTAGAATCTTTATCTGTGAAGTACATAACAGACATTAACAAATGTTACAATGAGAAGTTCCTGCTGTATAATAACTACTAGGCTTATGAGCATCTGAGCTTTCTATAATCAAGGTAGTTAGTGGAGTGGAAAGAAAGGTAGTGGTTGGATGGGGTGGATGATATTAGACTGGGAGTTACAAGGGCATAGCCAGCATGTTTTTAGTTGCGCTTTTAGTAAAGTTCTGAAGTGGGTGCATGATGGTACGGAGGTAATTGTGGGTGGGAGTGAGTTCCATAATTTGGCTATGGCGCAAGAGAATAGTGCTTCACCAGCACAGTTATTGGCTTTAGTGATCTGAAAGTGATTTTTGTTGCTGGATCTTAGTGGTCTTGTGGTGCGATAGGGTTGGAGTAGATTCTGGAGGGATGGGTCATTTAGTGGATGGTTTACTAATTTGTGGGCGAGTGAGAGTGGATACCACTGAAGCAGGTGAGGGAGTTCAAGCCAGCCCAGTTCAGCAAGTGAGAGACAGTGGGGACTACGGTAGGATGCCCCTGTGGCGAATTTGGCGATTTTTGTTGTAGCAGGTCTCTAGCTTGTTTAGATCACATTGCCTTAGGTTGGTATATATTGGAGAGGCATAAAGTAGGGTGGAGATAAGGTGGGAATTTGCTATTGAAATCTTTGCTGCTTTGGTGAGAAATTGCTTATTTCTGTATAATGCTCCTAGTTTTTTGTGGACTTTTTTTATGGTCATGGATATGTGAATGTCAAATATAAGTTTATTGTCCGTTTCCACTCCTAGCAATTTGGTGTGTTCAGTTGGGTATATAGTGGTGTTGTCTTTTGCTGTGATGTTAAAGTGAGAGTTGTTTTGAGTATGTTTGGTGGGTTGGAAGATGAGTAGTTTAGTTTTGTTTGGGTTTAGTATTAATTGGGCATCGGATAACCATGTTTCAACAGAGGAAAAGGGTTCCTGTGTGACTTTTTGCAGTTTCGGTAGGGACTGGGCTAAGCAGATGATGGTTGAGTCATCCGCATATTGTACGAGTGTGCCATGTTTGGTGGCAGAGGCTAGATTATTGGTGTAAACAGAGAAGAGTAGGGGTCCAAGGATGGATCCTTGGGGAACCCCTATGAAGAGAGGTAGTTGGGGAGATGTCATTCTGCCATACAACGGATTGTTGGCGGTCAGACAGGTAAATCTGAAAAACAGTTGGTAACTGATTGTGAGAAGGATAGGTTATTGAGGACAGAGATAAGTTGTTTGTATGGGACCATGTCAATTGCTTTAGCTAGGTCTAGGAAAGTAGCAGAGGAGAGAGAGAGTAGTAGTACAGTGGTAGTGGTTGAGTGGGGGAATGATGGAGCTTTAGTAGGATGCAAGATATGCAAGGAGAGTGCATGCAGTGAGCATAGGTAAGGTATGCTGGTACATGTTAGTTGAGGAGGTGTGATAGTAGTGGGAAGATGGAGGAGGTAGTGTTGGGTTAGCGCTGTGGTTGGCTATTGGAAAGATGGGAGGGGGTTTGAGTCCAATAAAGGTGGGACCACCTGGGACGGGAGGGAATAGGAGGGCAGGGTGGGGAGCAAAGCGGGTATAGAGACCCTGTTAGTTGCTCGTATGAGGGGGCTGGAAACAATCACAAAGCAAAGGCAAGTATGTGTTAAGAAACAATCACAATTGACCAAGGACTGCTCTGAAACTAAGTCATTTCTTAATTTCTCAGGTGGAAAAACAGGATAACCTTGTATCAGTAGGCTACTGTGGTCATAGTTTAAATTTACAAACACACAGTATTGATGAGTTATGGCGGATACTATTTGCTAACAGAAGGGAATAAGAGAAAGTGGAATGTGTGTGTGTGTGTGGGGGGGGCTGCTTACAAGCCAAAGCAGAGTGCTCTCCAGGGGAAAATGAATATTGGTTCAAACAGGAAGACACATGCTCAAAGTTAACTGTAGCTGTTTGCAGACAGTTCAGACCCAGACTGCGCTTTTCCGTTTGTGCCTTTGTCCCACTTCTATGTATGGCTTTGTTCTAATTTCTTGCGCTGAGGTTCATAGGTATTTCAGGATCAATTTATCCTTGCTTTTGAACCAGATTTCTCTGCTTGGTTAGTACACTGTTATAAAATGTAAAAATAAAATCTAAATCATTGCAGAAGTAAAGCAGTGTGCGTGTCTGCATACGTGTGTCTGCGTGCGTGTATGCACTAACATAATTTTTTTTAAATATTGACTCAAAAAAGCATGTGGGTGCTGTCATGCAAGTCTAAAATATTTCAAGTTTATAGTGTATCATTTGTTAGCTATTTAAACAGGAAGGGAAAATTAGTGGCAGAATGCTTTGCAAAGCTTGGTTTTAAATTTGACAGGAGTAGTGCAACAAAAATGTCTCCCACTGTAAGGGGGAAAAGGCTGACAAGCAAACAGTACATTACTCTGGTCACCTGCTGTGACGAGCTGTCAATCACATGCAGATAATGGGTCAAATTACCCTGGGCTCTTTGACAGCTAGGGAAGGTAGGTGTGAAGTGGGAGGGGAGATTCCTTGAAGAGCTAGATTTCAGCCTTCACAAAAGAAAGCAATTTAGCAATTCTAAGATGAAAGAGCTAGAAAATGCACTTTACAGTTCTGTAGCATTTGCACTGCTTGTGTTTTAAGTTGTCATTGAAAAAGGATAACATTTTAACCAAAAGTAGGGGATTTTAAGACTGCAGTGAATGCCTGTTAAGTCAATGAAGTGACAACAGCTTAAGGCAAAACGTGGCAGATCTGATGCAATTTTTGGAGACAAATAATGCATTCTGGGATACGAGGCAGAGTAAACAGTCTGAATTTTTTCAATATGCCAGACCCCATGTGGTCAGTGTCAGAAATTGCATCTAAAAATATCTAAAAAGCTCAAAATAGTCTCAAAGTGCTATTAAAATGTAAGAAACATCAAACCATGATGAAATTAATATGTTTTTTGAGTCTGAGGGCGCGTTTGTCCTTTAATGTAAGCGCTTTCAGTGGTACAAATGTTCCACCTTCATCAGACCAAGAACAACGTGTGACAAATACCTATATATACTCGTTACTCAATTATCAATTACTCTATGAGTCAATCAATTAACCTATGAAAAATAAAATAAAAATACAGTTTTTAAATAAACAGTAATAAAACCTATTCTGTCAAAGTAACATACACTATTACAATAATATGAACCATATTAAGCTCACAAAACTTATTTTAAAAACATATAGGTTTTATTACGATTTAAAAACTGTATTTTTATTTTATTTTTCATAGGTTAATTGATTGACTCCGAGTAATTGATAATTAATTGAGTAACAAGAGTATATATAGGTATTTGTCAAACGTTGTTCTTGGTCTGATGAAGTACTGTACCATG
>NC_056732.1:1093468190-1093500690 GCF_019279795.1 Protopterus annectens
AATACCCATTCACACATGTCAACGAAGGAATACCCATTCACACATGTCGACACACAGAAGACGCTCTGAGAATATGATATCCCAAAAGGCCGAGAACCACTGCTCTAAAGTATAGCATAGATCACTTTTAGTTGGGATGTATTTTCATGTTCAAACCAATCAATTTTCTGTACTGCCTGATACTGGCCTATGTGGGAAAAAGTGGAAGTCTGGAGGGATTATTAAAACATTCCTATTTCCTCATTTCAAATATATGGATATTTATTAGAATAGGAGAGGCATATACAAGAAATGAAAGTACTTGAATTTGCATAGTTTATCCATTTTCTGATTAGCTTTGTGGTTAACAGTCTACACGGTTATCAAACTTTAGGTTGTGGTCTATGACTACATCCAGCAATTTATAGTATGATCTACTGTTTCTATATTTATGCTGTTGAGTGCAACTAGATTAATACAATACAAGCACATGTAATAAGACTTAGAAATACTGAATACAATTCAATGCATCCATAATTCAAGAAAACAACAGAGGTAGTAAACAACAAATTTAGGCACAAACATGCAGTTTTTATTAGAGTAGATCTTACATTAGATAAACTCAGAGTGTATCGAAGGCAAAACATACAGTGTAATCAGGTGATACTTTGACAGTACAAGGAAGATACATTTCCTGTGTGGAATTTTAAAACAAATCAGACCATCTTGTAAGGAAAGCTGCTCTGGATTATACATTGCAACAAAAACATATTACCACAAGAACAAAGGAAAAAAGTAATGGACAGAGGAGCTGAAAGGAAAATACAAGAGGATCTTAGCTGGCAAAGAATGATGTACCACTAAATTATTGAGGTGATGACATGAAATAAGACAGACCGATAAACCTTAGTGAGGAAGTTGATGTTGAAAAAGCTCTAGCCAGTAGGAAAGGACTTCAGACAGCAAGAGGTAGATGTCCCGAGACAAATGTGGTTGCCATGCTGTATTCATGGTTCAAGACTGAAGTTTTGCTACAAGGCGTATTTGTCAGGAACTGTCTACATAAAATAGGGTTGCCACCTTTTCAAATGGCCAAAGTGGGACATTTTCAGTACAAACATCAGATTTTACAGGCCGACACATACACACAGTCAGTACAAAGGATAGAACTTGCCTAAATAAAAGCTTATTCTTGTAGTATTTAAGTTGCTTATTCTGTTTCTTATAACATTTAGGTATTTTAGATACAGAATAACTGTTTTATGCAACTATTACATAAAATATAGGAAATAATTATGTCCTACAATCTCAGGACATTTGCCATTTTTAATATTTTTTGTCAGGACACAACTGCCCAAAGAGGGACTGTCCCTCGCAAAGTGGGACAGGTGGTAACCCTAACATAAAACAGTCAGTTTGCAGTTAAGCTTTCAAATAACTTACCTTGGACATCAAGCTTGAAGTGCTTTACAAGAATGATCTTCCTAATAGTTTGAAGTGAGGGACAACTTTTGGGTCAGTACTATTCTTAGCAGAGGACTTCAAGTAAATCAGTTGGAAAGGCACTGTGCTGCAAAGTTGTGAAAAAAATTCAGTTTTAGGCATGTCCAGAAAGAGACCAAAATCTGTTAGCTGCATCTGAATTTTACAGAAACTGGTCTGGAAGCTGGAGTTTACTTCATCACTATAAAGAAAAGAAAGCAGTGGAGTTGACCTTATATTGGATTAACCTGGCAAGTTTGGAATCCTTGACCATGTTATCAAAAAAGTGAAAATATGCACGTTAAGAACTGATCTTGACATGAAATTAAGCACAACTAGAAAGAGGACACACCACAAAGTCCACCTCACAATCGGATACACTGCTTCTCTAGACTGAATGAATGATGGGTAAGTTTGGGAAAGAAAAAACACAAAGAAAGGCATTCATGAAGCACTAAGTGATTAATTATACTTTATGTCAGTTCACTGGTGTCTTATGCTTCATGGGCTTTCATGTCACTCAAGTCTTTTTCAATTAAGTGTTAAAATAACTCCTCTGAGTTTCTTGTATATATACATACAGCAAAACAGCCATAAATCTTTATAATCCATAACGCAGTGTTTATTGAAACATATTTGACATCTTGGGGCAAGTAAACATTTACACAAATGTATGTACTTGCAATAATGGCATAAATGTTAAAGAGCTAGACCCATCTACAAGCCAAACACTACTGGTATTAGGGCTAATCAGAAGACAGAAACAAGAAAGTTTTAAGAGCCCTGCCCATATCTTATCACACACAGCAGTCCTTAGTCTTTCCAGATCTTCTGCAGAAATTAAGGCTACATACCAATTCGCACCATGAGAAGAAAGTATTCTGCACCAGCTATGCTACAGGCAGGTAAGGAGGGAAGGCATGCTACAGAGGATGGGTCTACCTTTTGCAGAACCGCCATTATACTCCTGTACACAACATTTCTATACCTGATGAGAGAAGGTCCAAAGCTGGAAAAGTTACTTGATGGCCTGAACAAATTCTGTTGTGAACCTCTTTCAAAGAATCTCACTGCTGAAACTGCTACTCATGTCTCTGACTTCTCCCACTTAAATATATATACCGATAAGGCAGTCCCTATGTGGTGGAATACCTGTATAAACTATACAAGGAAAAGAAACTGCTCAACACTTAAAGCTCTCATCCTACCTACCTTAAAAAGCATACTAAGGAAAAAAGAGCTTATGGAAGCCATTAGGAAGCTCAAAGCGAAGTCTGAACTTAAAATAGCTACTACAAACAAAAATAACTGCAAATCTTTCTTTAAACTGTGTCAAAAAGAACACAATGTTCGGAGCTAGTCCTCAATAATACAACACCCTCCGACCTAAAGGAAATCGCCAATACTCTAGTGAACAAATTTAGTGCTAATTTTATTCCAACCTCAGTTACAGTTTCTCCACAGGTTCCATAAATCTAACCACCCACTTCAAGTATTATGGAACAAATTCTGTCAGCTTCCTCAAAGAATAAGAATATGGCATCATTGGGTCCTGATAACATGCCAGGTTGTCTGATCATCTATGCCAAATATGTTGGTTCTGAACCCCTACTTAACCTCATTAATCTAAAACTATTCACTAGTTACATTCCTGAAGCCTGGAAATCAGCAACTATAATCCAGTTATATAAGCATGGCCTTAACCACTGATGCTGGTAACTACACACCCATTAGTCTCACTAACCTCATATGTAAAGATATGGAGGGTATTATCTCAGACTTCATTAATCTAGACATTGAAAATCTCTCAGCCCTCATCAATATGGCTTTGTCAAAGGAAGGTCTCGCCTCAAACTTCTTTGAAAAAGTAGCTGAAGCAGTGGACAGTGGTTATGCAGTGCATACAGATACAAGCATGCAAAATCTGAAGGCAATGTTACTCAATGCTAGAAGTCTAAACCTCAAAATGCACTCTCTCGAGGCACTCCTAAAAATGGAGAACATCGATATCTGTGCAGTAACTGAGACCTGGTTCAAGGCTCCAGAGAGCATCCCTGCAATACCAGGCTACAATTCTTACCACACTTTTCGGCCACAAAACCAAGACCGAAACACTAAAGGTGGAAGAGTGTCCATATTCACACTTCCAGGCTACTTGCCCAACACAATGCATCTGAAATTCTCCAGGCGCAACTAACACTAGGTAAGACTGCAATCCAAATTGCAGCTTGCTACAGATCCCCCACCATGCCCCAAGATTCTCACTACTCCTTTCTAAACATTCTGGAAAATATTAAGATACAACCAAACACCCGAATACTGGGCGATTTCAACTACCCTGCCATTAATTTGGAAAACTACTTGGGTACCAACTCCTTTTCCCCAACGGTTCTTGGAATTCATAAATTCCAATGCCCTGGATCAACTAATCCATTGTCCCACCAGGGGAGCCAATATCCTAGACCTGGTCATTACCAACATGGGAGACAGATGCTCCACACCAGTGGTCACCCCCTCATTGGTCAGGTCTGACCATAAGCAAATCACCTTTAACATCCACATCCCACTCCCCAAGTAAGGAAACTTCCTTAAAAAAAGTCTCCAAAGCCAACTACATGCGACTCCAGTCAGAAGTGACAAACTTCACAACACCCACGCAGATGGGATCTGGAAGTTCAACTGCAGAATCCTACACTAAGCCACTGTATGAGCACATCCACTAGTGCATGAATCGTGCTATCCCAAATAGAACCAAGATGCTCTTCTCCAAAAAAAAAGGAAGCCAATCTGGTGGTCCCCTGCTATAAACAAACTATACAACAGAAGGAAGAAACTGCTGCAGAAAAGAGGAAAATCCCAGGATGCAAAAAACTCCCTCACCAGCCTCAGTAAGAAGCTGAGATCCCTCATAAAATCCTCAAAAGCTAGTTCCAAAAATAAAATTGCCAAATATTCCAAAGAAAACGACAAGGCATTCTATAGTTATGTCAAGAATCTAAATGGCAATGCTCAGATCTGCTCTGAGCTACAACAGAATGGCATTAAATATACTGATCCCAAGGATATTGCAAATATCCTGGCAGATTAATTTAGTGCCAGCATCACCCCCCCCCAGATTGATTTAGTGCCAGCATCACCCCCCCCCTCTCACCCCCTAAAGGGCCCGTCTCGATACCAAAAAATTGCCAAATTCCGATAATCAGGGCCACACAGGTATAAACTGCACTCTCCAAAGCTAAGAATACAGCATCCATGGGACCAGATGACATCCCAGGCTGTGTACTACATGAACTACAAAATTAACTGGCACCTCACCCAAGTGTCATGTTTAATCATAGCCTCACCTCAGGCTTCGTGCTCACTGAGTGGCGCACAGCTACAGTTATCCCGCTCCACAAGGGAGGATCTGCCTTGGATCCCAGGAACTACCGTCCCATCAGTCTGACAAGCCTGATCTGCAAGGGCATGGAACGCATTATCATGGAACTTATAAACAAAGACATTGGCAGCCTTCAAACACTGGACCCCACCCAGTTTGGGTTTGTGAAGGGCCGATCTTGTCTCCTGAATCTGACTGACTTCTTTGAATCAGTCTCCAGAGCTGTGGACGAGGGTAAGGCGGTCCCCACAGCCTATCTGGACATCGCCAAGGCCACCCACTCTTGAATTATAGATAAACTTACTAAGCTGGGCATAAATCCCTACATCACTCGATGGGTTGCCAACTGGCTTACTGACAGAACCCAGACTGTAAAAGTAGCAGACTCCAAATCCAGCTCCAGACAAGTGGAGTACCTCAGGGTTCAGTCCTGGGACCACTCTTGTTTGGCATCTACTTCTCTGAAGTACAGGCCAACACTAAGGGACTCTGGCTAACAAAGTTTGCAGAGGACTGCAAACTGGGAGCCATTATTGAATCCCCAAATGATGTGGATATTCTGCAAAAAGGCCTTACAGAAACAGATGCCTGATGCCAGAGCCATGGGCTCAAGCTTAATGCCAAGAAATGTATAGTTATCCCCTTTGGAAAAATACATGTACCCTTGAATTACCACATAGGTGGCAGGATGCTAAACATCGAAAGTGTGATGAGAGACTTAGGGACACAAGTGGACAGTGGTCTCACTTTCAATAACCACATCACCAAAACAGTCAGGAAATCCTATGTGGTACATCTCATCACGAAGGGCTTTTCATCCAGAAAAAATTAGGTCACTGTCCCACTGTACTCATCCCTCATTAGACCCCATTAGTGTATAATGCCCCGTTTGGTATGTACATCACAAGACATCTGCAACAGCTGAAAGGCCACAGAAATACCTCACTAAAAGAATCACAGGCCTAAAGCAGATGCCATATGCTGACAGTCTAAAAAAACTGAAGCTATACTCTGTGGCATATCGTCTACTCAGAAGCGATCTCTGCTTATCATACAAGGCCATGTCAAACCCTGAGCTGTTGGACATGCTGCACTTAAAGAAATCCCAATCCCACAGAGCCACACACTCCAGGGATCTAAACCTTGTCATTACAATGAACAAAACATGCTGGAGGGATAGGTTCCTGACCCAGAGACTCCCCATACATGTCAAGCAGAGCGCCTCATTGGCCCTCTTCAAAAGGAACCTTGATGACTGGATGGGAGATAGGAAATTCACCCCGGGGATCATGTCAGTCGCCCTGCTAGACAGGGGCCAGGAGAAGTAAATTTTGTGGGAAGAAATATCCAGGGAATTGTTATGGCTAGGCTTGCATAGGCCCTAGGGCCGATAGCCTAGTACCAAACTATGAACCTAATACAGCATATTTAGACCTGACCAAGGCCTATGGCACTATTCTCCATGCAGACATTATTGACAAACTTGTAAACCCGAACAGAAATCCTTATATTGTGAGGTGAATGGCTAACTGGTAGTCTGACAGAACCCATGTAGATAAGAGTCACAGGTGACTTCTGAAAGTAAGAGCAGCCAACAGGGTTCAGTTTTGTGCCCTATCCTATTTGATATACATTTCCCAGACCTTCAGGCCAGCACTTCTGGCCTATGCTCAACTACGTTTGCAGACAACTATAGATTGGGTGTTTATCTTCAACTGATTCACAATTGCTCCAATCTACAATTGGTTCAAGGATAATCTCAAATGCATAAATTAATATAGCATCATTCAAATTTATAAACCAATCAGTTTGACTTGCCATATAGGCGATGCAGTCCTTCCAATCAGATACTGTAGCAAGGTGCTCTAGCACTCGTTGATAATTCCTTATCATTTGACCATTATGTCTCTATGATAGTTTAGAAAGCCTTTTATCAGTCTAGTCTAATCCAGATACAGATTTGCTGTATCCAAGACTGTTGGTAAGCTTCTAAGCAGTGCCAAAGTCTGCTCTTCAATTTTTCCCTCAGATCTGCTAGTTCTCTCCTCTTCTGCACTTTTACTAGCTTATTAGTTTAGCACTCTACCAGCCTTCTTGTAGCAATTATTGTAGGACACAAATGTGCTATCAGCACTAAACGTTCTACAACGAAACAGCTCCTGTACTTATTAATGCTCACCCCTCCAGGCATGTCTAAATGTCAGTTCCCTGTGCTTTCCCCTATTAACCTGGTGAATTGGGCATCCTGAGGCAATGTAGCAACTGCCTCATGTAAAGTGAACTCTCTCCTTTTACCTCCCAACACTCAGACTTGCTAAATTGAAAGCCATGCACTCTCCAGCCAAGACCGGAATAGATGGTCAAGAGGAGAAGGTCAACATCTGCACCCCACCACATGGAACACATAGCCCTCCAAAACACACACCAGCACTGTCTTCACATAAACACACAAACCACACACCCACCTTTGCTGAGGCTCTCAAAAATCTACCCAAAGAGCAGAGACATCCAAGGCAGAAACGTACTTGACCACAACACAACACTAATGACAGGACACACAACTCTCCTAAACAGTGTGCCACTCAACCAAGGACCCCAAGGCAAAATAGCATGCACAACACACTAGTCATAGGTGACTTGATAGTGAAGCACACTGATGTCCCACTCACTAGGATGAATAAGGAGAAAGTAACACAGTCAGCTGCCTGTCAGGCGTCCGGATCCGCCACATACCACACACACACACTCAGGTCCCTTAACAACAGGTGCAAGTAGGACTCTGTCATTGTACATGAGGGTATGAATGGCATAAGAGGTATCTCCCTGGACCACATGGAGAGACATGGAGGAGCTCTCCGACTATGTAGCCCATCCGGGTATGACACTAGCCCTGTGCAGCATCCTACCCTCACCCAGAATGATACCACAGTACAAGCAGAAAATTATTGATTTCAACAACTGGCTAAGTTTCGGGTGTCATTCTAAGGGGATCCATTATCTGTCTGCCTGGGATGACATGATTGACGGACCTCGATGCTTTGCCAGAGATGGCCTGCATCTGTCACCCCTGGGCTTCCAGATACTGGCCAAGGATCTTGCCACCCCTATAATGCCTTGTTTTTAGGCGGTGTTCCAAAGACCAGATTACCACCGTAATATCTACAAACAAATGCAATCTGAGGGCCATGCTGCTCAACACTAGAAGTCTAAAATCTCAAAATGCACTCACTCGAAGCACTCCTTAAAATGGAGATCATTTGTGCTGTAACAAAGACCTGGTTCAAGGCAGCAGAAAGCATCCCTGCACTACCAGGCTATAACTCATTCCACACCTTTCGGTCGCAGAACTTGGACCGAAGCAACAAAGGCAGTGGTGTTTACACCTTCATAAAAAGATGGACATACCTCCAAACGGGTAGCCCAACATAACGCATCTGAGATACTTCAGGTGCAGCTAACCCTGGGTAAGACAGCGATTCAGGTCGTAGCCTGCTACAGGTCCCCAACCATGTTCCAAGTCTCTCACTCCACATTCCTAAGCACCCTGGAGAATATTAGGGTCCAAACAAACACTTTCATACTGGGTGACTTCAACTACTCCATTAACTGGAAAAACTACTCATGTACCAATATATTTTCCCAACTCTTTCTGAAATTCATTAATTCCAATGCCCTGGACCAGATCGTTCTTACCCCCACTAGAGGTAGCACCATCCGTGTCCTGGTCATTACTAACATTGGTGACCATTGCTCTACACCAATAGTCAACTCCTCCCTGGTTACATCAGAGCACAAACTAAATCACCTCGGAAATCCACATCCCTCCCACCCCCCAACAAAGGTAACCACCATGAAAAACTTCTCCAATGCTAACTTTGGGCTCCTAAAAGCAGAGGTGGCTAACTTCACGGCACCCATGCAAATGAAAAATAGTTGCATGACTGCCGAATCGTATACCGATGCACTGTACGAACACGTACACAAATGCATGGATCTTGCCATACCCAATAGAACCAAGCCGCTCTGCTCACAAAAATAAAAAGGAAGCCAATCTGGTGGTCCCCTGCTATAGGAGGAGGAAACTGATGCAGAATAACATGAAGTCCCAAGACTGGAAAAACTCCCTTATCAGCCTCAACAAAAGGTTGAGATCTCTCATCAAATCCTCTAAAGCTAGCTATAAAAACAGAATTGCAGCAGATAGTAAAGACAACCACAAGGCCTTCTATAGTTATGTAAAGAATCTTCACGGCAATACCCAGATTTGGTCTGAGCTACTGCACAATGGTACCTCCTATACAGAGTCAACAGATATTGCCAATATACTGGCAGACAGATTCAGTGCCAACTTTACCCCCCCACAGACCAATCACAATACCAGTAGATTGCCAGGCACCCAGTATTACTGCAGCACAGGTTAAAACAGCACTGTACAACGCCAAGAATACAGCCTCTATGGGACCTGACAATATCCCCAAGCTGTGCTCTACATGAACTACAGAGTTGAACACTTAAGAGCACACATAACAGCAGACTAAGGTAATAAAGAAGATAGAAGACAGTTACAGTAAGAGCAATATACACACATATATATATATATATATTTTTTTTTTTTTTTTTTTTTTTTATAGTGGAGAGGGAGGAACCAAAGCAAGATTGAGAGACTATAGGGGCTGTCCTTCCCAAATGCTCTCTCTACACAGTAAGAGCTGATGAGATGGGACCTCTCCTAACACCTGCACCAACTAGAAAGGCCACAGAAATATCTCAGAAAGAGAATCCATGGTCTCCAACACCTGTCCTTTGTGGACAGGCGGTGTCATATAGATTGCTCAGAGGTGATCTATGTCTAGTCTATAAGGCAATATCAGGCCCTGCCCTACTAGAAATGCTCCATATCCATAGGTGTAACTCCTCAAGCATTACCTGCTCAATAGGTCTAAATCTAACATGTGACATGAAAAAAATCTGCTGGAGAGGCAGGTTAGTCTCCCAGAGGCTGCCCCTTCTCTGGAATAGACTTCCCAAATATGTCAGAGTACCTCACTGACCCTCTTTAAGCACAACCTTGATAAGATGGGAAACCACAAATCTGTCCCAGGGGTTCCTCCTTTGTCCCTCATTGACCAGGGTGAACAAGGTTTCTTTTTTTGGGGATAAACTCTTGGCTAAGCTTATAAGGACCCCAGGGCCATTAGCCTAGTAACCTCCTATGATCCTATGAACTGGCACCTCACCTGTGTGCCCTGTTCAATCACAGTCTTACCTCAGGCTTTTTCCCTACCAAATGGCGCACTACTACAGTCATCCCTTTCCACAAGGGAGGAGTGACTACAGACCCCGGGAACTATCACCCCATTAGCCTGACGAGTCTGATATGCAAAGCGATGGAACGCATCATCATGGACCTAATAAACAAGTATATAGGGAATCTCCAAACCCTGGATCCTACACAGTTTGGTTTTGTGAAGGGTAGATCATGCCTGCTCAACCTGGTCGACTTCTTTGAGTCAGTCCCCAGAGCTGTGGATAAAGGCAAGGTGATTCATACAGTCTACCTTGATCTGGCCAAGGCCTTTGATACCATTCCCCACTCCGGGATCATAGAAAAACTCACCAAGCTAGGCATCAACCCCTATATTGCTAGATGGGTTGAAAACTGGCTCACAGATAGTCTTGTCTTGGCGTCAGCTACTGTGGGGTACATCAACCAGTCACGAGTGGAGTCCCAACAAGATTCCGTCCTGGGTCCTCTCCTGTTTGGAATCTACTTCTCTTAAGTCCAGGCCAACACGAAGGGACTCTGGCTGAAAGTTCACACACTATTGCAAGTTGGGAGCTATAATTATTATTATTAACTCCCCAAGTGACATTGACATCCTACAGAAAAGCGTCAGTGAGACTGGCGACTGGTGTTAGAGCCATGGCCTTAATCTCAATGTCAAAAAATGTGTCATCCCCATTGGGAAAAACCCAGTTCTCCTGAATTACCACATTGACTGTAGTCCACTGAACACAGAAGGTGTTAGAGCTCTAGGAATACAGGTTGACAGCAACCTCGTTTTTGACCACCACATTGCCACTGTGGTCAGAAAGTCCTTCTGTGGCACATCTCATTATTAAGGGTTTTGCATCCAGGAAGAAAGAGGTCATTGTCTCCCTCATTAGGCCAATCCGAGTACAATACCCCATTTGGCATGTACCTCACTAGACATCTGCAACTGGAGAGGCCTCAAAAGTACCTTACAGAGAAGATCCTAGGCCTTAAACACTTGTCCTATATGGGCAGACTCAAAAAACTCCCAACTATTCTCTGTCTCATAAGGCCTACTTTAGAGGCGATCTCTGCTCGACTTACAAAGCCATGTCTAACCCAGCTCTGTTAGAAATACTACATCTAAAGAAATCCCAATTTCACCACACCACACGCTCCAGAGACCTCAACCTCATTACCACAATCAACAGAACATGCTGGAGGGACAGGTTCATAACCCAGAGACTGCCCATGCTATGGATTAGACTTCCCATACATGTCAAGCAGAGCACCTCACTGGCCCTCCAACAGAAATCATAAGGAGTGGATGGGAAATAGAAAATTCACCCCGGGGATCACTCCAGTGGCTCTACTCGACAAAGGCACTAGAACTAAGGTCTGGTGGCACAATGCCAAGGTAAACCCCCTTCACTCATATCTTATCAAACCCACCAAATACAACGCACCATTTGGCATGCATTTGTCTAATCACACAACTTGAGAGATCTCAGAGATTCACAACTAAAAAGATCAGTGGCCTGAAAAATCATAGTTATTAGGAGAGACTGGCAACCCTTTCTCTGTACTCAACTCTCCTACAAACTCATCTGTTGATATATGTATCTAGCCTTTGAAGCCATGAAAATTTCAAACAGTACCTCAAATACTCAGTTAAAGGAACTAAACCATCAGTAGACAAAATGAGACACACTGGCATGATAATATTCATATTAAGACAAATCACTCACCTCAGGAAAACATTTCCATTACATATCCTACAGAGTAGCACCCTTGCAGAGAGCTGGATCCAGCACAAGGCAACCTAGACAGCTGCCTATGGCCCAGTGCTGGCTGGTCTAGCCTTAATGCTCTATAAAGATAGATAGCAGGTTTGGAATACAAAAGAACGTTATTAAGAGTGCAAAGAAATGTCAGCATACATGAGTTTGCAGCAGCAAGGAAGGGAGCTCAGCAACAGATTCCTGCGTGGACAGCATATACAACTAGATATCCATGTGCAGGCACTGAAGATGTGATCGCCCGTGGAGGAAATCAGATAGAGAGAAAATGTCCCAGTTACGGACGGGGTATTGCCTTGTTAAGGGACTTGTTCAGAATCAAACTCAATCTTTACTATGGAAGGCAACAGTCAATTCTCGAAATGACTTCAAGCCTTTTTTACAAAACTCACTGAGGATTACTTTATCTCAGTGACAGTCGTACACAGTTTGGGCTACAGTTAGTCGGACTCATCTGCACTATACGCTAGACAAAGAGCTGTTAAAGATCTGTGACCTGTAGAGCATTGTATTATTACCTCTGTCTGTGACCTGTAGAGCATTGTATTATTACCTCTGTCTTCATTTGTCTCTGAGACTGATGAATTTACTTCAAACCACATTCCTTGGCTGCCCCTGAAAAGGGACAATTGTGTCCAGTGGTCAGTCTCAGGCTGTCAACAAATGCAAAATACATTTATCTTTTGAATTCCTGCACCCTTCAGATAAACACCAATTAGTACTGCACGATACGCTATAGCAGTATGAATCCTAGCACGTTTCTTGTAGTTTAATGGCTGGACAAATGCATTTTCACTAAATATGAGCTTCAAGGGAGGATAAGTTTTATCACTGTGAGAGTATTTCGATTTATTTAGAAAATAGCTGTCAACATTTTTCTGTAAAATCTGAAAAGTTTTAAATGAAATACTGTTATCTTTACTTCTACAATTATCTGAAAATTGTATGTGCAAGTCTGGTAGATGATACAGAGGTTAAAGGTTGCAAGCTGTAGCTCCTGTGGATTCCCTCAGTCTTTGTTTGCCTACTCTCACATTGAGCAAGTCACTTATCCAGCCATTACTTCCAGATCACCCCTGAAAAGGGACTGCATCCAGTAGGCCTAACTGGTTAATAACAATAACAAATTATTAATAACGATCCTGTTTATTATTATGGTTATTTGAGGGGGGTCTAATATCATATATTCGAAATTCCGAAATGTCGAACACCATATGTTCGAACTTGGAATTTCGAATACTGAAAACATCGAACGCTCAGAATAAAAATTTGCTGTTCCGAGAAACATACACCCAACACAAGCACACCAAAATAAATAAACCACACACATACATTTAACAAAACCCAACCCCAGACTAAACCACACATACATTAACTATCCACTTACCTTAACCCGCACCCTAACCCTAAGGTCCATAACGCTCGCACCACAGTGGAGGAAATAGCGAAGCCATGGAACAGCCCACCGAAATCTTCCCCTAGGTAAGATTGAGATGTTCCGGGGCTTCACTATTTTCACCATTCAATATTTTGGGTTAGATGATTTCACATTCAGCATTGTACCTCTTCGGAATTTTGAGGAAAGACAGCCAAGTAATGGGTCACTAGTAGGGCTGGCAGGCACCAGACTCATTAGCCTTCACAGGGCTCCATTTGTCCACGATCCAGCTCTTTTGGCTCTAGAGGTATATGCAGGAACACAGCATTGTCAGTCATTCAAACAGGTCAGACCTGTACTCAGTGATGTCAGATGGGATTGCTATTCTTGATGATAAAAACGTAGGGAGGTCAAAAAAATGAGATCTCTGTGTCCTACAAGCAACCCCCTACAAAACAGTATGCTGTGCGCAGTCATATTTCTGATTTTTGTATGACTTGTGGTTTGTTGAATAAAAGTTGCTGTAATATTTATACTGTCTAATTATTTTGCTTTATTCATTGCACAAATTTCATTAACATGCCTGGATGTAATATAGTCTAACCATCTTACATTTTAGTAGTCTAAACATGTTGCATTTTAGCAATATACTTACTAGCATCTTCTTTACATCCTTTAACAACTGCCAGGGGGTTGACATTTGTCAGTTCATATAGTCCGCATTGTTTGGCGCAATGATTAGAACAACCTGATCTTCAGAATCCATTATAAAGTAATTGTTTACATATTGTTGTGATATATATATATATATATTTTTTTACAAGATTGGATTATAAATTATCTTAGCATTTAGTTAAAGACTGTTACTCTGGCAGTTAAGTGTAGAGGACTAAAGCTCAGGCTTGTTAATGAGCTGCTTCCTGTGGCAAGAGTGCAGGGTTTAAAACTTTGCACCTTTATTTACTTAATGTGTAACATTGAGCAACTCACTTAACTGGCCAGTGCTTTGGAACATTGGGCTATACTCTTTAATGGTCTCCAGGACTACATGACTAGTGAAAGAACTGACAGGACTGCAGTATACTGAAATTAACTGCAAACACCTGAAATGAATGATTAGTTTATTACCCAAACTTGTGCCAAACAGGTAACAGTCTATTCTTCATGGGCCAAGTCTTTTTGTACTTTTCAGAATGAATTCTGCACACACTAATTCGGTTTAGAATGCATTATTAGATGTCAACAATATCCAAATTATCCGCGGTGGTGCAGCGGTAGCATTATTACCTCACAGCAAGAGGTTCTCCTGTTCGATTCTCGGCTGCAGTGCCTTCTGTGTGGAGTCTATGTCGGCCCCGTGGTTGGGTGGGCATTCAAAGGACATGCGTAAATGGGCGTGCCTTTGTTGAAGGTCGAGCTGGCACCTCGGCGTTCGTCAAAATCTACTGCCAATCATTAGCGGACCGGAATTCTGCTGTGGAGACCCCTAACTGGGAAAAAACAACATCTCCTCCAGTACTGGCAATCAATAATAGTCTGAAGAAATTCCGGAATGATGGATAACAGTAACAGTGCAGCTAAATATATCCAAAGTTTCTGCACGTATATTCTGATTAGTCTGAATATCAACTGAAACAATCTCTTCCTAGTACGGATACTTGACCTGATTTCGGTACACACAGGCTAAAAGTGTCTGTACTGCAAAGATCTTTTTTATATCAGTCCAAAGCTAACTTACTGACTGGGTCTGAATTGCATCCTAATAACATCAAAACCCTGTAATGTTTTACATGCCTCTTTAGCCTTGGTTTCCAAGCTTCTTGCAGGTGCCTCACAGTCCGTTTCTCTAGCAAGCATTCAATTACAGGTACACATCTTTCCCTTGAGAAAGGAATATTCTGTAGCTCTCCCTCCAAACGGTTATTTCTGCAGATCTCATGCTTAGCCAGCAAGATTATCTTTTCCTTCCTACTGAACTGTCTTCCCGGAAACTGAACGCATACATGAAAACACAAGTCTGGCTATTTCAGTCCTATTATTCTATTTTAATGTACTATAGTTACTCACTAAGATTACAGTCTAACAACTATGAACCTGTTGTCATTGTCTGCCAGCCATTCCCTATTGCATGGATGAGGGAAGTCAGTACACACACAGTTTACCTTGACATAGCCAAGGACTTAGACACAATCCCCCACTTGGGCATCACTGAAAAGCTAACACAACTTGGTATAAAACCCCCCATCTCATCAGCCAACTGGCTCACAGATACAACCCACAAAGTTAAAATGGGTTCCAACATGTCCGACAGCAGACCTGTCACTAGTGGTGTTCCCCAGGGACCTGTCCTGGGACTCCTGTTTGGCATCTACTTCTCAGAAGTCTAGGCAAAGACAAAGGGCCTGTGGCTGACCAAGTCTGCAGATGACTAAGTTGGGTGCGGTCACTGACTCCTCAAATGATGGCAACATACTGTAAGTGGGTCTCACAACTACAAATAACTGCTGCCATAGTCATGGGCTTAAGTTAAATGCAAAAAAATGTATTATACCATTCAGTAAAAACACGGCCCCTACCGATTACCACATCAACGGCAACCCCCTAAGTACACAAACCTATGATGAGAAACCTGGGTACTCAAGTTGACAAAAATCTCACATTCAACCATCACGTGGCAGCAGTGGTCAGAAAAGCCTTTTACTTGGTTCACCTCATAAGTAAAGGGATTGCATCCAGAAAAAAAAAAGAAGAGGTTATTACCTCTCTGTGCTCCTCCATCACTAGGCCTACTATAAAGTATAATTCCACGTTTGGTATGTATCTCTCCAAGTACCTGCACCAACTGGAAAGGCCACAGAAATACCTTACAAAGAGAATCCATGGCCTCCAACATCTGTCCTATGTGGACAGGCTCAAATCACCATCACTCTACTCGGTATCATACAGATTGCTCAGAGGTGATCTGGGTCTCACCTACAAGGCAATATCGGGCCCTGCCCTACTAGAGATGCTCCATATCCATTAGGCTAACTCTTCAGGCACTACCCGCTCGATAGGCCTAAATCGAATAAGGCCTAAAATCGAATAAGACACATCAACAAAACCTGCTGGAGAGTACCTTGCTGACCAAGTGCAACCTGTGGATGGGAAACCACAAATTTGTCCCAGGGATTCCACCTTTGTCCCTCATTCACAGGGGCAACAGGTGCTGACGGAGGGTTCTTTTTTTTTGGAGATTAACTCTTGACTAGGCTTGTAAGGGCCCCAGGGCCATTAACCTAGTAACCTCCTATGATCCTATAACTGATCTAGTAGAGGAAATTTTATGGCAATATCACCAACATGCCAGTTTTTTTACACTAACCTATGCAATTTATTCTTTAAGGGCAGCAGGCACTGCATTTGTAGATTAAGCACTGAAATGGAAAGTTGTCTGCTAGCAAGAACCTTAGCATTAGTAATAATTCTCTTTAATGTGGAATTACTCAGACAGATAACTCTTACTACTGCAGAGATTGTGCATATTTACTAAACATATGTTATCAGGTGATTAATATTTCTTGTGCTCTCATGAATACTCTTCTATTTAAACTTGTGCAGCACATGGCTGGATCTTGTGATCTTTATACAATAAAGGGTGTATACAGTCAATAAAATTGGCTACAACAGCTGGTAGGGGGGCTTCTCTGTGGACGAGAGTACCTTATGCTGTTATTATCTAGCCATTTTTTAAACACACTCTGTAAAGTGGATTTGCAGGACTAATGAACATTATGTGGTTGTGTGAATTAAGCTGGAATTCATTGGCCAATGTGTTGTTGGTGTGTCTTTCGGCTTTTCCCGGTTAGGGGTCGCCACAGCGGAACTCCGGTCCGCTAATGATTGGTAGTCGATTTTTATGTGCCGAGTTACCAGCCCTGATGCACAACCTTCAATGAAGGTACGCCCATTTACGCATGTCACCACACAGAAGAAGCTCTAGCTAAGAATCAAACCGGACAGTGTCTTACTGTGAGGTAACAATGCTACTGCAGCTCCACCACCGCATGTTGAAACAAATTTGAAAAATGTGAGACTTTGGTCATTACTATTATTTGGGGAGGCACACCTTGGAAAAGGTTCCAGGCAACAATGTAACTTTGATTGTGAGGTTTGAAGGATGTCTGTGGATAAAAATGACTGACTATGCTAAATTTATAAAGTTAAAAAGTAAATCAGTCTGTCTTTGTAGTACCACTGTACATTTGTGTAAAGCAAACTGGAACACTACTGTGGCTAAATTTATTACAATCATACATGATGTATATGCAATCAAAGTAGCCAAAATTGAGTATGGATATTGGGGTTATAATGACAGCAGTCTGAGTGGCCTTTTATGGCCGAAATGTTCCAGAAAAGAAAAGGTCATTATTGGTTCAAACATTTTTGTTTTAGTACTTACTGGAAAAAAATGTTCAAAACAAATTTAAATCACACTAACAAAGGCTGCTGTATTAAACAAGAAATATAATAAGCAGGAAGGAAGGAAGGTTAATAAGAATTTGTGCATTTATCTATAGTCCTAAAATGTATGCAGGGGGCCCATGGTACACAACCTGCCACTGACCAGATGAATATTCAATGAATGTGAGTTTCAGGTGAAGAGAGGTTTACAGTTGCTCATGCTAAAATCTATTTTCAATGTAAGACTATTTTGTTTTACTGAAAAACTGATGCAAGGGTGACAGCATAGAGACTGAAGCATGGTGAGCCAAGACCATAAGCGAATTCCTGCACCCCAAAGCAGGGCAAGGGATGGAGTACCAGGTCACTTGTCCAGTGCCCTCAGCATGGCCTCTGTCAGTTTGCAATTGTCAAGAGGAAACAGCAGGATAGTGAACATATCTACAGTAGAAATAGTTAAAAGATTTCAATGTGGCAGGGGAAACTCAACTTGAGGATAGGTCATGCAACATCAATTTAAAGGTTTGCAGCAGTGCAAAAACAAATTGTAGGACAGGATTGCAGCAGTGCCAAAACAAGTTGTAGGACAGGACAGCAAAGGCTTTACAAGAAAAACACCTCAGCACAGACTGGACTTTCTACTGCTGATATTAAAACAGAAAGTACACCAAGTAAATATTCTTAGAGACTAAGAAAGCAATCAAGACCTATACTGATTAAGCTGCTGATATACAAGCTAAAGGAGGAGAGGAGTGATGTTAAAGGTTAGACAAAGAAAGAACCGGAATAATGCGTTTTCATTACAAACGTGAACAAATGCTTTTCTTCCTTCCATAAGCCTCTGCAGAGGAATCTTCAGGTTAAATGTGTTGTGTATTACTTTGAGTCTTCTAACCATTTAGATGAAAAGCTTGCGCAGACTTTATACAGATGCAAGATGAAATGACAAAAAGAATTAGAGGCAAGAGAAAGTAGAGAATAAGCAACCAGTCAACAAATATGAGAATAAGCAACCAGTCAACAAATATAAAAAAGCTATTAACACTTCAGCGGAAAAGATATTCTGAGGTCCTTTCCTATTTTCCAAAAGAAAAAGATTAAGACAATAATTAAAAATAGATGTACAGTAAACTCTGTTAACTGTAACTCAAGCAACAAAAGAAATAAAATAAAGAAACAGCACAGTTTTCATGTGTTGCACTTTGTACCCCCCCCCCCCCCCCCACAGAGACATACCTTATGTTTTTAGAATTTTAAAAAGGAAGATGGGAATAAATTCCCTCTCTACACAACCTAAGAACAATGCAAACCAAACAAATAATACAAGGTACAGTATTAGTCATGCCTACTTTTAATAGCAACTCTCACGCAACCAGAAACTACAGTTATAAAAGCATCTACCAATCCACATGGGTGCCGGTTAAAAAGAAGTTATGTCCTTACCATAACGTTCCATGTGAGTTGTTAATCTCGCCTTTTTGTTCTTGCACGTGGGTTCAGAGCCGATCCCTCAGCTCAGAGTCTGACGCTTTTCAAGCTCACTCTCTCAGAGAAGCTCGAGACATAGTGTATATCCCATGATGCTCTACTGTAAATCCCCAGATCTAGTATGCTGCAACCAAGACAGCCTACAGGAAGAAATAGAACTATAGTGCCTACATATCTAGGTAGCTATAAATTTGTAGAAGGAAGAAACAGTCCGTTTCAAAAGACAGGCTGACAAAAGTCGACCAATCCACCAAGGAAACCATCTTTCTGAACCGGAGGGGGAAGGTGGGCGGGAATGTAACAAAAAAAAAGGTGAGATGAATAACTCACATGGAATGGTATGGTAAGGACATAACTTCATTATGTGAAGTTGTTCTATCTCGCCATTTTGTTCTTACACGCAGAAGGCCCCAAGCACCCTAATCCTGGGTGGCTCACGGGAGAACATTCCTGAGCACAGTGGAACCAAAGGAAGCCCTGTCCCTGGAGGTCCTGTCCACTTTGTAATGAGTGATAAACGTGTGAGGTTTTGACCAAGTGGTGGCTGCACAGATGGTATCCAAGGGCAAACAAGCTGCATGAGCTAATGACCTAGAAACAGACCAGGTAGAATGGGCTTTAACGTTAGTTGTTAATGGCCGATTAGTGGAGGAATAAATGAATTTAATGCAGTCAGAAAGCCATTGGATAATGTGAGTTTTGATACTGCTAAACCTCTCTCTCTCTGCGTAAGAGACAAAGAGTTGATCCGATTGTCTGAAATCCTTCGTCCTATCCAGGTAGGATCTCAATTGACTGTGTACATCCAGCTCGTGTGCAAAGTACAGTTTTGTACCTACCATAAATGTATTTGTTAGAGGATCCACATTGCTGCAGTCATAACCTGTGGGTAGTCCGCTGTCCTCGGTCGGCCCGAATACCAAAGTGTTAGGCTGGCGTCGGTCATAGTCGCTCTGATCTGACGTCAGTACGCAGTGGTACTAAAGCGCATGACCGACGCCATATCCTCAGTCTTTCTTGCCCCAGATGTCAGAAGGCCTAAAAAAAAGAGGTCATAGCCAAAAATAGAAAATACCCAACCACCAATTACAGACAAAATAATTACCCCAAAAGCAACACAGCAACCCTAAACTACAGAGGGAAGGAGGGAGGGATTGGACTCCAGCAATGTGGATCCTCCAACATCTACATTTATGGTAGGTACAAAACTGTACTATGTTCTTCGCCTCACATTGCTGCAGTCATAACCTGTGGGTAGAATCCCAAAGCAAAGGTAAGGGAGGTTGGCAAAATCAAAAGCACTAGGAGCTGCTAACATGCCCTGTAAAACTGCAGTGGCAAACCCAGCCCTAGACTTGGAATAAAGAGGGAGATGATAATGTTTAGTAAAAGTGTGCACTGAACTCCAAGTAGCTGCCTCCAAAATATCCTTAGTAGCTACTCCCCTCAAAAAAGCAGTAGAAGTGGCAGTAGCCCTAGTGGAATGAGGTCTAATCCCAGCCGGAACCTCCTTTCCATGATGAGAATAACAAAAAGCAATACAATGGCTAATCCACTTAGAAATAGTTTGCTTTGAAACAGGTTTTCCTTGTGAACCCAAGGCAAAAGAAATGAATAACTGTTGAGACTGCCTGAATGCTTTAGTTGTGCAAAATTTTTTCCCCTTTATTTTGGGGATCAGCATAAAAAGTAGGCAAATGAATAGATTGGTTCAAGGCCACATCAGAAACAACTTTAGGCATAAAAGAAGGGTTAGTACGCAAGGATACCCTATCCTTATGAAATATTAGGAAGGGTTCAACTGCCATTAGAGCCTGTAATTCGGATACCCTCCTAGCAGACATAATGGCCAACAAAAAAGCAGTCTTCCAAGACAAAAACTTCAACTCAGATGTAGCTGCAGGTTCAAAAGGAGGTAAAGTCAGTTTTTCCAACACAAAATTGAGATCCCAGGAAGGAGTAGGAGCTCTACGTGGGGGTCTTATGTTCTTTGCCCCTCTAAGAAATTGCTTAAACAAAGGGTGAGAAAATAATGGTGGATCACAGTCATATTGAGCAGAAATGGCTGCAGCATGAACTTTCACGGAGGAGAAAGACAAACCCTTGTCTAGTAAGTCTGTAAGGTACTGTAGTGTAACACTCAAATTAGGGTGTGAAACATCAAAGCTCTTTGCTGTGCTCCAAAGAAAAAATCTCCTCCATTTATCAGCATAAACTTTCCTTGTACTAGGCCCTGGCTTCCAAAATGACATTTAAAACTTGTTGAGGAAGCTGCGACCCCCCAGGGTCTAAAACAGAATATGCCAGGCTGTCAGATGCAGGGACTGCATCCTGACATTGAGGAAATGATTGCTTTCTTGAGACAAAAGGTTTGGAATTGTTGGCAAAGGCCAAGGAGGCTCCCGAACTAAACTCCTCAGCAAGGGGTACCAGTGCTGATGTGGCCAATCTGGAGCTATAAGGATCATGCAAGGCTTGTCCTGTCGGGCCTTCAAGAGCACCTTGGGAAGGAGAGGCAGAGGAGGAAAGGCATAGACGTGAAGGTTGTTCCAACTGAAAGATAGAGCATCCACTTTCCAAGCTTCTGGGTGAAACATCTTTGTGCAATATTTTGGCAGTTGGAAATTTTGTGGGGACGCGAACAGATCTATGTCTGGAGTTCCCCAAGCCACTGTCAACTGTTGAAATACATGAGGATCCAATTTCCACTCGTGGGGGTCCACCAGCTGCCTGCTCAAAACATCTGCTGAGGAGTTCTGTGCTCCTGGCAGAAACCTTGCTTGAAGAGTGAGGTGCAAACTCAGAGCAGTCTCCCACAAAATCATAGCTTGTCTGCAAAGAGGGTACGAATGGGTTCCCCCCTGCTTGTTGATGTACCACATTACTGTTGTGTTGTCTGTTTGAATCAACACCTGTCCTGGTTGAAGTAGATCCTTGAAAGCCATCAGAGCAAATTGGACTGCTAACATCTCCTTCATGTTGATATGCAAATGCTGCAGTCTGGGAGGCCACGTGTCTTGAACCCATCTCCCATTGAAGTGTGCTCCCCAAGCCATGTCCGAGGCATCTGTCGTTAGGATCCGACTCGCCTCTGGTGGGGTCACAGAGAGTCCCTTGTTTAGGTGACATTCCTGAGCCCACCACAAAAACTCCCTTTGGATGCAAGGTATTATCTGAATGACAGTGTCCAAATCGTGGCAGTGTTGAGTCCATACGCTTTTGAGATACCATTGTAGCTTCCTCATATGTAGTTTGGCATTGGGAAGTACCAGAATACAAGATGCCATGAACCCCAAGGCTTGAAGGACTGTCCTTGCAGTCAGCCTGGACAGTAGGGATAATTGCTGAAAGTATAGGGGAAGATTTCTTTGTTTGTCCGGGGTCAGAAAAGCCATCTGAGAGGCTGTATTCAGTCTCACACCCAGAAAGCACATGTCCTGAGAGGGTACTAGACTGGACTTTGTTTCGCTCACAGAATACCCTAGGCACCTTAACACTGCCATTACATACTGTAGATGCTGAAGTAACGTGACTTTGTCTTGAGCAAGAATCAGGCAATCGTCCAGATAAGGGTAAATTTGTATTCCTCTTAGTCTTAAGAAGGCTATCACAGGAGCCAGGACCTTTGTGAACACCCTGGGCAGTAGATAAGCCAAAGGGCAATGCAGAGAACTGATAATGAAAAGTACCAGCCAACGCAGGAACCTCCTGCAACTGGGCCTGATAGGAATGTGAAGATAAGCCTCTTTGAGATCCAGAGTTACCATCCAGTGATCTTTGCCTAGCAGAGGCAGAAGTTGCTGTAAAGTTAACATCTTGAATTTTGGGATGTCTAGGTATGTGTTGAGAATAGACAAATCCAGAATTGGCCTCCAAGTGTTCCCCTTCTTTGGTACAAGGAACAGGCGAGAATAAAATCCTAGGCCTACTTCTGACGGAGGTACCACCTGAATAGCCCCCATTTTTAAAAGTAAAGAAATCTGTTTGTGAGCCTCCAGCCTTTGCTGAGGAGGTACGTCCGGCATGCCTTTGAAAGGAGGCAAGGTGTGAAAATAAAACTTGTAGCCCCGATCTATAATGTCCAACACCCATTTGTCCCGGGTGACCAAAAGCCAATTTTGCTTGAACAGTGCCAACTTTCCTCCTAGAGGAGCTGCCAGACAGGAGGAATCTGGCAGCTGGAGATACAGGTCATTGGGTCTGTTTACGAAAAGGCTGACCCCTGCCCTCACCAGAAGATTGTGCAGGAGAACTCCACGTCCTAGGTCTGAAAGAACCCTGAGCATGAGCTCTGCCCCTACCACGACTAGATCTGCCCTTAGACTGGTAATCGGAAGAAGGATATGCCCATCCTTTGCAGGCCAATTTCTGCTAAACTTAGGGGGCTGCACTTGTAAAAATTCCTTAACTGTCTGCATGGACTTAGCTTTGTCTTCCATTTTCTTCAAAACTGACTCCACAGGAGAACCAAAAAGAACTTCAGATTGGAGGGGAGCATCCAAAATTCGAGCTTTAACATGCTCTGACAAATTCTGATCCTTAAGCCAGGCGTGCCTACGAATAACTGAACCAGTGGCAGCCACCCTGGAAGAAGCCTGAAGAGCATCAAAGCCACACTGCAAGGAATGCTTACCTACCTGATCAGCGGCATGAACTAAATCCTGCAATTCCTTACACTCTATACCCTCAGCTAAAGCATCTACCTTAGATTTCAACTGACTTAACAGAAAATTCTGGTACTTCAGCATATGAAACTGGCAATTCAAAGCCCTCATAGCTAGTGTGGAGGAGGTATACACTTTTTACCCCACCTATCCAAAGCTCTAGAATCTTTATCCAGAGGAACTGGATTCTTTACTACAGAAGCCCTGACACCCTTAGGTCCCTGGCTAATAGTTTCTGGGTCAGCTCTAGGACTCTTATATAAATATTTATGAGCCTCTGGAACTCTGCAATACCTGTCTGGCTTGACAGGGGCCGGAGGTAAAGAATCAGGATTAAGGGAAGCCTCAGAAAAAACATCCTGAACAACATCCAAAACAGGGGGAATGGCCAAGGGTCTATGCTGTGGTAAAAACAAAAATTCCCTAAGCCTCTTACGAGAATCGGAGAAATCCTGACCTTCCTACTTAAAATGCTCCCTCAATGAATGCAGGGTTTCAGAAAAAGAAAAATCCTCTGGAGGAGAAGCAGAAGGACAGGAGTCCTCTGCATCCGAATCAGAATAGGGAGGAAAATCCTGAATGTCCTCAGCTGAAGACTCAGAGTAATCTGAGGAATGCTCCAAACCCTCCACCTCTGTCTCTACCCTAGGCCTCTAATCAGAGGTTCTATGCCCCCTCCAGATAAAAGTAATCAAATCCTCTGCCATTTTCAGCATATGTTTTTTGGGAACAGAACCTGCAGAACTAGGGCTGACGCCTGTGCCAGAAAGACCAGGCCTAGCTTTAGAAGGTGCTTTAGTGACAGAAGTAGAAGGCCTAACAACCTTATGTAAAGAAGGGACTACAGAAACTTGAGAGGCCCCCTCGGCCTGACCTGACTCCTGAGAGGCCAATTCCTGCAATATTAAAGGATCCCCCAGAGACTCAGCTGAAACCTCAGCTGGATCCATAGATTCCACCGTAGTTTCCAAAGAACCGGCGTCCGCAACGGATGACTCATCCTGCTTAGACTTTAACGATTTCTCTTTTCGCTTCTTAGCGGTAGCGGGCGTCGGAGGATCTGACGGCATGTTGTAGTTGCACCGCTTACCAAAAACAAGTCTAGCACAATCTAACCTGCGTTTAATGGTGCGCTTATTAAATCTAGCGCAAAAGCGACACCCGACTACGTCGTGCTCAGGCCCCAAGCAAGGAATACAGAGAGAGTGGTAGTCCCTATGAGGTATCTGTTTCCCACAAGAAATACAATTATTAACTTTTTCTGACATCCGGATTTAACTGAGGCAAGGAAAGACAAAAATATTCCCCAACGGGGTACTTAGCCCAACTTAGTCTTCGGTCTGAAACTCAGAATACAAAAATTTCAGGACGCCGAACGGCACTTGCAAACACTGCTTCTGCTTCGGACCATGCGGCAAGAAAGACTGAGGATATGGCGTCGGTCATGCGCTTTAGTACCACTGCGTACTGACGTCAGATCAGAGCGACTATGACCGACGCCAGCCTAACACTTTGGTATTCGGGCCGACTGAGGACAGCGGACTACCCACAGGTTATGACTGCAGCAATGTGAGACGAAGAACATCATATATTCCAGCCTGCTGGTATGGTGTCTAAAGAAGGTTGAAAGCTCAATGGACTGATTTAAGTTAGTATCTGAACAGACCTTGGGAAGGAAGGTAGGGTCTCCCTCAGGATTAACCCCATCAGGGTGAAAAATCAAATATGGGGCTTGAAGGACAAGGCCTGAAGTTCGGAGACCCTACGTGCAGATGTAATGGCTACCAGAAATATAGTTTTCCCAGACAGAAACTTTAAGTGACATGATGAGGCTGGTTCAAAGGGGGCGAGAATCAATTGGGATAAAACCAGATTCAAATTCCAGGGAGAGACAGGGTGTCTGATAGGTGGTCTGAGAGGGTGGGTCCCTTTTAAGAATGAATGCCTTACATAGTCTATGGGACATGATGTTAGACCCGTTGAACCCTACATGGAAATTGAAAATAGCAGCCAATTGAACTCTAATGGTAGCAGCTGCTGCACCTTCATGGAACAAGGAAGACAAGAACTCTAAGATGGTATGAATAGGTGCCACTTAAGGGCCAATGTCATGATGAGAAGCCCAGTGAACAAATAGTTTCCATTTGCTATTACATAGCTTCCTGGTAGACAGTTTATGAGAGGAAGCTATAATATGTTGGACCGCGGGAGACAAATCTTGAGACCTGGCTAATATGGGAATTGGAGCAGCCAAGTTGTCAGTTTTTAGTTTTAGGGAGATGAGGGAGGGATGAAGAACTCCCGAATGAGTCGGGAGATCTGGCACTGGGTCCAGGATCCATGGTTCTTCCCATTGATACTTCTGCAGGAAGGGGAACCAAATCTGCCGAGGCCAAGACGGGGCTATCAAAATCAGTCCTTCCCAGACTTTTGGCTTTCTGTATGAATTTGGGAATTGGCGGGAAGGCATATAGGAGGCCCGGGGGCAAATAGTGTACGAGCGCGTCCCTCAGGTTGCTCCCCGGTGGGGGATAAAGGGCAAAGTAGCTGCTGCATTTGACATTTATCGGAGATGCAAATGGGGCTGCCCCATCTGCGGAAAATCTTGTCCACCACCTGTTTGAGAGACCACTCGTGAGGCAACAGCATGGCCCTGCTTAGCTTGTCCACTATCACGTTGGATGACCCGGGATGTGCGTTGCTATCAGAAAGCATCCGGTGGATACAGCCCATTGCCAAATTCTTAGGGCCTCTCGGCATAAGGATACGGTCTGGTTCCCCCTTACTTGTTGATGTACCAGACTACTGACATGTTGTCCGTCTGGATAGCAATTGTACCTGGAGGAAGAGTCTCGTGAATGTGTTGCAACGCCAGGAACACCGCTCTCAGCTCTAGGACATTTATATGCAAATGTGATTCCATGTTTGACGAAGTGCCTTGGACAGTCTTTCCCTGAAATAGCCCCCCCCCACCCTATCAGGGAAGCATCCGTGGTCACTGTGGCTGTGGGTTGGGGAAGAACAAAGGGATGTCCGATTATCACTCGGTCGCTGTTCAACCACCAATTGAGATCATTCTTGCAAAGATTTGTTAACCGGATCTCGTGTGACATGGGCAGTCACTGTGCGAAGAGTAGCCACTGGAGTATCAGCATGTGCATGCGCCCTAACGGTACTGCTATCAGTGTGGCTGCCATTGTGCCTAATAACTGCAGTATATGGGACGCAGGAGCTTTGTTTTGGACCAACAGACTGGATAATTGACTTTTTAGAGAGAAGATTCTTGCTTGCGGCAACCTGATCCTTGAATTGATGGTGTCCAGTTCTGCTCCAATAAATGTAATATGCTGCGAGGGCGATAACGCAGATTTTCCGAAGTTTAAGGTTATGCCCAACTGGGAACAAAGGCTTATGGTGTAGTCTCTTGCTTGGGATTAGTTGATGCCTAGAGGTGGCGGTGAGGAGCCAGTCATCCAGATATGGAAACACCCAGAATCCCAAATGTCTCAGGTGAGCCGTGACCACTGCCATACATTTAGTGAACACCCTGGAGGCTGTGGTGAGACCAAAGGGCAGGGCTCTGAATTGGTAATGACTGGCCCCCAGCCGGAAACGCAGGTGATCTCTGGATGATCTGTCCATTTTAATGTGGTAGTAAGCATAGTACAGTTTTGTACCTACCATAAATGTAGATGTTCGAGGATCCACATTGCTGCAGTCCTAACTATTGGGTAGTCCGCTGTCCAGTCGGCCCGAATACCAAAGTATATGGCTGACGTCGGTCAGGGCGCATTAGACTGACGTCAGTACGTCAGGGTACTAATGCGCATGACCGACGTCATATCCTCAGTCTTTTCTTGCCCCAGATGTCAGAAGACCCTGAAAAGATAAGGCCAAAAACTCCCAAAATACCTGCACCAACAAATATATGTACAATATATACACAATTAGCAGAATATAACCTCACCTACACAACCACCCCTAAACACAGAGGGGAAGGAGGGAGGGTAAATTGGACTGCAGCAATGTGGATCCTCGAACATCTACATTTATGGTAGGTACAAAACTGTACTATGTTCTTCATTCCACATTGCTGCAGTCCTAACTATTGGGTAGAATCCCAAAGCAGAGGTAAGGGAGGCTGGCAAATCATAAGGAAGCAGGAACTGACAACATGCCTTGCAAAATAGCTGTGACAAAACCAGCCCTAGACTTAGAGTAGAGAGAAGGTGATAATGCTTAGTGAAAGTATGCACTGAACTCCAAGTAGCTGCCTCCAAAATATCCTTAGTTGCCACCCCCCTTAGAAATGCTGTAGAAGTGGCAGTAGCCCTAGTGGAATGAGGCCTAATCCCAGCTGGAATCTCCTTGCCATGATGGGAATAACAAAATGTAATGCAACACCCAATCCACCTAGAAATAGTTTGCTTCGACACAGGCTTGCCCTTTGAACTCAAAGCAAAAGAAAAAAACAACTGCTGAGACTGCCTAAAATCCTTAGTCCTGCTCAAATAATAACGCAATAGCCTGTGTACATCTAAAGTGTGCAAAATCTTTTCCCTTTATTTTGGGGATCTGCATAAAAGGTAGGCAAATGAATAGTTTGGTTTAAAGCCACACTAGAAACCACCTTAGGCATAAAGGAAGGATTAGTACGTAAAGATACCCTATCCTTATGAAAAATCAAAAAAGGCTCCACTGCCATAAGGGCCTGCAACTCAGAAACCCTTCTTGCAGAAGTAATGCCCAACAAAAAAGCAGTCTTCCATCACAACTATTTCAATTCAGCAGTAGCCGAGGCTCAAAAGGGTGTAGAGTAAGTTTCTCCAACACAAAATTGAGATCCCAAGCAGGAGTAGGAGCTCTACGTGGGGTCTTATATTCTTTGCCCCTCTAAGAAATTGCTTGAACAAAGGATGCGAAAACAATGGTGGGTCACAATCATAGTGAGCTGAAATTGCTGCAGCATGAATCTTAATGGAAGAGAAAGACAAACCTTTGTCCAGTAACTCAGTAAGATATTGAAGAGCCACACTCAAATTTGGCTCAGAAATCTCCAAATTGTTTGCTGCACTCCAAAATAAAAATCTCTTCCATTTTCTGCGTACACTTTCCTTGTACTAGGTCTTCTGGCTTCCATAATCACATTTAAAACTTGTTGAGGAAGCTGAGACCTGCTGTCTTTCAAAACAGAATATGCCAGGCTGTTAGATGCAGAGAGTGAAGCTTGACATTGAGCAGATGACCTTCCTCTGAGACAACAGGTGTGGAATCAAGGGTAAAGGCCATGGAGGCTTCCTTACCAGACTCCACAGTAATGGGTACCAGTGCTGCCGAGGCCAATCTGGAGCTATTAAAATCATCCTTGGCTTGTCTTGTCTGACCTTTAGAAGCACCTTTGGAAGAAGAGGCAGAGGTGGAAAAGCATACACATGAAGATTTTTCCAACTGAAAGAAAGAGCATCCACTTTCCAAGCTGTGTGATGAAATCCCTTCGTGCAAAACTTTGGCAGCTGGTGGTTTAGTGGAGAAGCGAACAGATCTATGTCTGGAGTTCCCCATGACACTGTCAATTTTTGAAATACATGAAGATCCAGTTTCCACTCGTGGGGATCCATGATTTGTCTGCTTAATACATCTGTGCTCCCGGCAGAAACCTTGCCTGAAGAGTTAGTTGCAGACTGAGCGCAGTCTCCCATAAAATCATTGCTTGTCTGCACAATGGGTAAGAATGAGTTCCCCCTTGTTTGTTGATGTACCACATGACAGTTGTGTTGTCTGTGAGAATCAACACCTGCCCTGGAAGAAGTAACTCCTTGAAAGCAATTAATGCAAACTGAACTGCTAACATCTCTTTCATGTTGATATGTAGATGCTGTAGTCTGGCAGGCCACTTGTCTTGTAACCACTTTCCATTTAGATGAGCTCCCCAAGCAATATCTGAGGCATCTGTCGTTAGAATCTGACTTGCCTCTGGCCGGGTCACAGAGAGTCCCCTTGTTTAGGTGACATTCCTGAGCCCACCACAAAAATTCCTTTTGAATGCAAGGTATTATTTGAATGACAGTGTCCAAATCCTGGCAGTGCTGTGTCCACAGATTTTTGAGATACCATTGTAGCTTCCTCATATGCAGTTTGGCATTGGGAAGCACCAGAATACAAGATGCCATGAACCCTAAGGCTTGAAGGACTGTCCTTGCAGTCAGCCCGGACTGAAGAGATAGATGATGGAAGTAACTGGAAAGATTCTTTTGTTTGTCCGGGGTTAAAAAGGCCATCTGGGCTGCTGCATTCAGTCCCACACCCAGAAAGCACATGTCTTGAGAGGGTACTAGACTGGACTTTATTTCGCTCACAGAATACCCTAGGCATCTTAGCACTGCTATGACATATTCCAGATGCTGTAGAAGATCTTCCTTTTCTTGAGCCAGAATCAGGCAGTCGCCCAAGTAAGGATAGATTTGGATTCCTTTAGCCTGAAGTAAGCTATCACTGGAGCCAGAACCTTTGTGAATACTCTGGGCAGTAGATAAGCCAAAGGGCAATGCAGAGAACTGATAATGAGAATTTCCAGCTCGAAAACGCAGATACTTCCTGCAACGTAGTCTTATTGGCACATGAAGGTAAGCTTCCTTGAGATCTAAAGTTACCATCCAGTGATCTTTGCCCAGCAGAGGTAAAAGCTGTTGTAACGTCAACATTTTGAACTTGGGAATGTCCAGATAAGTGTTGAGAATAGATAAATCCAGAATTGGTCTCCACGTGTTCCCCTTCTTTGGTACTAGGAACAGGCGAGAATAAAATCCTAGGCCCCTTTCCGGCACAGGAACTGACTGAATGGCCCCTATTTGGAGCAACAGAGAAATTTGCTTGTGAGCCTCTGGTCTTTGAAGAGGAGGAATGTCTGGCATGCCTTTGAAAGGAGGCAAGGTATGGAAATAAAACCTGTAACCGTGGTGAATAATATCCAGAACCCATCTGTCTTGGGTAATTAAATCCCAATTTTCTTTGAAAAGAGACAGCCTTCCTCCCAAAGGCTGCCAGGCGAGAACGTGCTGGCAGCTGAAAAGGCAGGTCATTGGGTCTGCTTACGAAAGGACTGACCCCTGCCCTCACCAAGTCTGAGCAGGGGAACTCCTGTCCTAGGCCTAAAAGAACCCTGAGCTCTGCCCCTACCACGTCTAGACCTACCCCTAGACTGGGAATCATAAGCAGGATAAGTCCATCCCTTAGTAGGCCAATTTCTACTAAACTTCAGAGGCTGCACCTGCAAAAAATCTTTAACAGTTTGCATAGACTTAGCCTTGTCCTCCATTTTCTTCAAAACTGCTTCCACAGGCGAACCAAACACATCAGACTGTAAAGGAGCATCCAAAATCCTTGTCTTAACATGCTCAGCTAAATTCTGATCTCTCAGCCAGGCGTGCCTACGAAGAACAGAACCAGTGGCAGCCACCCTGGAGGAGGCCTGCACAGCATCAAAACCACACTGCAAGGAATGTTTACCCACCTGTTCAGACACATGAACCAAATCCTGCAACTCTTTACACTCAATACCTTCAGCCAGAGCATCCACCTTAGATTTCAACTGTGAAAGAAGATAATTCTGATATTTTAACATGTGAAACTGACAATTCAACTGGCTCATGGCTAAAGTGGAAGAAGTATACACTTTCTTTCCCCATCTATCCAAAGCCCTTGCCTCTTTATCAGGAGGGACAGGATTTTTAACAACTGAGGCCTTCACACCTTTAGGCCCCTGAGAGACAGTTTCGGGTCTGCCCTAGGACTCTTAAAAGATACTTATGAGCTTCAGGCACCCTATAATACCTATCCGGTTTAACTGGGGCAGGAGGCAAAGAATCAGGATTCAGGGAAGCCTCTGCAAACACATCTTCCACCACATTCAAAACAGGAGGTATAGCTAAAGGCCTATGCTGGGGTAAAAACAAGAATTCCCTAAGCCTTTTCCTGGAATCAGAGAAATCTTGACCTTCCCATTTAAAATGCTCCCTCATGGAATGCAGAGTCTCTGAAAATGAAAAATCCTCAGGAGGAGAAGCAGAAGGAGTAGAATCATCCACATCAGAATCAGAATAAGGAGGGTACTCCTGCAAGTCTTCAGCCGAAGACTCCAAAGCCTCCGAGCATTGCTCAAAACTCTCAAACTCAGGATCCACCCTAGGCCTCTTATCAGGAGGGGGCATAGAACCCCTAATCATAGTAATCAAATCCTCTGCCATTTTAAGCATATGTTTCTTAGGCAAAGATCCTGAAGCAGTAGGAGAAACCCCCACAGAAGCTAAACTTGGCCTGCCCCTCAAAGAAGCCTTGGAAACTGAAGGGAGGCTCTAACCACCTTAGGAAGAGAGGGAAGAACAGCCACCTGAGAAGCCCCTCAGCCTGGCCTACTTCCTGAGAGGATACATCCTGTAACAGTAAAGTCTCTCCCTGAGACTCCAAAGAAACACCTGGCAAAACCTCCGGCTCCACTGAGCCTTCCAAAGAACCGGCGTCTGGGACTGTCGGTTCCTCCACCCTAGGCTTTGCTGCTTTATCTTTGCGTTTTTAGTCGAAGCGGCGGAGCATCCGACGGCATTTTATAATTACAACGCTTCCCAAACACTAACCTGG
>NC_056732.1:1093508190-1093625690 GCF_019279795.1 Protopterus annectens
TTCCAGCCCAATGTAGTAAAATCAAGGTTTAAGGGAGATTAGAAAAAAATATAGAAGAAACTTTTCACTGTTGTTTTTGCATAGCGATAGCCTTTAGAAAATGTGTGTACAGTAAATATTTTGTTTATTTTTTTGGGGGTAGGGAGAAAATAGTGTGTGTTGTTTTAATGAAGATAATTTTTTTTTTTTTTTTTTTTTTTTACATTTGTTGACCGGGCTAGTCCAACTGGATATATTTCCATTTTCAGTAGAGGCCCGGGGAGAAAAGCTCCAGCATAGCACAAAATGAAATATAAATTGTATAACACATGAAATAATATAACACATAAAATAGTAAGTATTTAAAATAAAGAAGGTTATTAAAAAGTACAATACTAAAAAGGTGAGTATAAAGTCATATCAGTCATGTAATCGTATATGTGAGGATAACTACAGATCTGAAGTAGGATATTCATTTGTCTGCAACCTGTGGGTTATGGATCCGATATCGGATCCGAACCGGCATAGTTTCCAGCTATGGATCCAAGCTCTCAGCTCCTCCCCTCACCCATAATGCCCTGCTCTACCCTCATGACCTCAGATCTTGTTTGCCGCGCTGGTAACTGGATGTGGTGTCTTTAGCTCTCAGCTAAGTGGTATTTTTCTTGTTAAAAATAGAAATTTTTGCTTCTTTAAACTTTTGTGTGAAAGTTGTAGGTTCCCTTTGTGTATTGACTGTTTTAGTTTAATTTTAATTTACAGTAGTATTTTTATTCCCTCCTCGCTGGTAATGAGTGTGTGTGAGGCCTGTGTGCTTGTTTTAGTTTTTGTTAAGTTACTTCTGTAACTTTTGGGGAAGTTTTGACTATGGCTGACCAGCCTAAGTCATTCTTTTCTAAATGCCAGTGTGGCCATAAGCTCTCACCGCTGATGGCCACACTGTGTGTTAGTGTCTTGGGGTTGAGCACCTCACATCTGGCTGTTCCATTTGTGCAGGGTTCAACCCCAGGGCACTGAGGAGCGGAGGTCCAAGCTGGTCCTGGCGGGTCTTTTACCGGACCCCGCCTCCTTCGGGACTCCTGCGGCTGCAGCTGTTCCCTGTAGCACCCCTCCTGCTCCTGGGACTCAAACTCCCGCTTCAGGACAGGAGAGGGATGCTAAGAAGGACCGGAGGGAGAAGCACCACAAGCGCGGGCCGAGACCTCTGTTTCGCCCCGCTTCTCCCGGCTTCCTTGTTGAGCGGTCTCCTCCTTCTCGGTCACCTGTGTGCTTCTCACCGGTCCTGAGGAGGAGGAGACTCGAGCCTCCGGCAGGCTATCGAGGAGGCATTCCAGGCCTACCTCGGTAGCCTCGCCGAGATCTACCCATAGCGATGCTGATCTGGACCGGATGATGCGAAGGTTCATCCAGGCCCAGATGCAGATGGGAGTGCGGGAGCTCAACACCCTTTTTCAAGCCTATCGCTCCTTCTCCGACCCGCTTCCGGTTCGAGCAGCTGGAGCCGAGCAGCTTAGAGGTCGGATCCGATAGTACTGGTACTTCGGATCCGACCATGCCCTCGAAAGCCGGACCCGATCGGAGCCTGGATCCGAGCGATCCGGGGATCAGTGCTCCTTCGGCGCCGTCTGTGTCGGAGCGCACTGTCCCTTCGATCCGCGCCGCCCGATCCACTCTTCGATCCGAGGGGAGCCGATTGTCGGATCCTTTGGTCGAGGTCGGCTCCTTCGGCTTTTGATGTAGTGGAGAGGGCTCTGTTGAGGGTCTCCGGACCCCGGCACTTGCTTCGCCCGGCCCCGCCCTCTGCACTGGGCCAGGCTTCCACCATCCGGCCCCTGGGACAGCCCGCTTGTGCCCCAAGTTGCTCCTATGGAGCAAATGGCTGCTTGACTCTTCTGACAGCCCCCAGAGGAGGCTCCTAAGGAGGCACATAGACTCCCTGAGTCTCTCACTGAAGACACGGACTTGGAGGAAGGGGAAGGCTCCCCACGGTCACCCCGAGGATGTCTCCTTCGGAGACATCATGGAAATGGGGGTGGTCTGCCCCAAGTCTTCCTCGGACGAGTCCGTGTTCTTGGAGGCATTCAAACGGGCCCGTTTACCTCTTGGGTGTCCCCCTGCCACCCCCTGGTGGACCTTATTACCACCAGGGCGTGGAAGGAACCGGACACCGTGGAGCCAATTCCCAAAAGACCTGACAAAATCCTTAGCCCGCCTTCTGACAGGACCCATTGGAGTAAGGGCCTCCTGTAGATGCCATGTTGATGGCGGCGGCCACAAAGAGGGAACTGGCTCAGGAGAGTCCTCAGTCCACCCACCGAGCAAGGAGTCTCGATGATGGACCGCTTGGGAAGCGGATGTTCAGTTCGGCGACCTTTTCGTGAGGGCGCTGAACTATTTGGCACACGTTATTCGGATGCAGCGAGACCTTATTAAAGAGTACGCTGCATCCCCTGAGTCCATTTCGAGGAGGACAGAGCTCTGCACTCCACCAAAATGGCCACTCTAAGGTCAGTCACAAATACTTCGCGGCTACTCTCCCATGCTACGGAGGGCGCCGCTAGAGCTGGGACAGGACTGGTCGCTAGGCGCCAGGCCTGGCTCCGCCACTGCGATTTCTGAGCCCTTCAAGGCGCTTATGAACGCCTTTGATGGTTCTGCTCTGTTTGGCAAGACCGCTCATGAGACGCTGACCCAGAGCGAGAAGGACGGAAGACGCTGTCTGCCGTCGGAATCCGCTTCTCTGCACCCCAGAGGCCCTATTCTAGGAACCAAAAGGGTCAGAAGAAGATGTGGTTCCGGAAGTCGCAGCAGTCCCAGCCTGCTCCGGACAACCAGTCCTTCCGTGGCAGAGGAGGACAAGGAGGACGCCGCCCTAGAGGCAGAGGGGCTCCCAGAAACTTCGGGTCCAGGGAACCTTTCTCTGAACGGCCCGGGCAGCAGCGCTGAAGGGCTGCCCGACTGCTCTACTCTGGAGGCAGTCGGGGACGCTGGGCACCTAGCGGCATGGGAGTCCATAACATCGGACCGCTGGGTTCTCCAAATCATATCCAGGGATATCACATTCCTTTCCTTCACCTTCCAAAGATGCAGTCCCTCCCAGACGTACCACCCGGTCAAAGGGAGGCCGCTTTAGCAGAAATTGGCCATCTGCTAGAGAAAAGAGCCATCCAGCCCGTTCCCCCAGACCAGATCGGATCAGGGTTCTACTCCAGGTTCTTTTAGTGCCAAAAAGACGGGGAACTAAGACCAATCCTAGACCTCTCTCTCCTGAATCTGGCAGTCCCCAAAGAAAAATTCAATGGTCACTCTACAATCTATTCTCCCCTTCTGGGAGAATGCCACTGGATGTGCTCGATAGATCTCAAGGACGCCTACCACATCCTAATGGACAGGCGCTCCAGGAGGTTTCTCCGCCGCTGGGAGCCAGTCACTACCAGTTCGGGTCCTTCCCTTTGGTCTCACCACAGCCCCCAGGGTGTTTACCAAAGTACTAGCAGTGGTAGCGGCCCACCTGAGGCTTCAGGGGTGCAGGTCTTTCCCTACCTGGACGACTGGCTCCTTACCGCCCCAACAAGGCATCTACTTCTCTCGCGAGACTCCTTTCTCCATCTTGCTCCATTTCTGGGCATCACAATAAATACAAAAGTCCAACCTGGCACCCACTCAGCTCTTAGATTTCATAGGGGCCAGACTAGACACAAGGAGTTTACGAGCCTTCCTTACTGCGGACAGGATTCTGAATCTGCAGCTCCAGGTGCGGGCCATTCTCCATTCAAGTTCTGTTCCAGCGGAGTTGGTCCTGAGGGCTCTAGGGTCCATGGCTTCGCATAGCTCTTCTTCCTCTTGCCAGGCTCAATATGCGATTCTACAGTGGACGCCTTAGTACAGTGGTCTTACCTTGCTCTTCCCATGTATCATCCCATAGCGATCAGCAAGGCTTGCAAGCGGTCCCTCTTGTGGTGGCTCCACTCCCGGATCTCCACGAGGGTCGCCCATTTTGTGCTTCTCCCCTCTCGCCACGGTGACCACGGACGCCTCCCGCCTCGGGTGGGGGCACTTTGGGCCGGACAGTCCAAGGCACGTGGAACGATACAGAGACCTTACTGCATATCAATGTTCTAGAGATGAGAGCTGTGCTCTTAGCGTTGCTAGCACTTCAGGACTTTCTTCCCTTGGGAACAATTGCGATTCAGTCGGACAATATGTCTGTTGTCTGGTACATCAACAAGCAAGGGGAACAAGGTCTTACCCTCTTTGTCGAGAGGCCATGAGAGTTTGGGAATGGGCAATCTCCACCAATCGCTTTCTCATAGCAACGCACATTCCGGTCGGTCCAACATCCTAGCGGACAAGCTCAGTCGCACCATTCTGACCCCTTACGAGTGGTCTCTCAATTGTCAAGTAGCGGAACGCATATTCGCACGGTGGGGAACCCTTCATGCGATCTTTTGCCTCTCCCTCAAACACCAAGTGCGACAGTTTTTCGCTCTGATACCTCCTCCGGAGGTACCCCAAGAGACGCCTGGTGCATGCTTGGCCACCCGGTCTTCTGTATGCCTATCCACCCTTGCCTCTGATGCTGCAAGTTCTTCAGAAAGCCTCTCGGGTGGGTTGCAGAATGATTCTCATTGCTCCATTCTGGCCTCGACAGATCTGGTTCCCTTCCTAAGGTCTCACTCGGTGAATCCTCCTTGGATTCTAGATCCCATCCCGGATCTGATATCCCATCCATCCTGCATTCCTCCTCCGAACCTGGACAACCTGAAGCTGACCGCTTGGCTGCTCCAGTTCCACTCTTGATAAGGACTCCCGGTATTTCTTCACCGGTAAAGGCTATTTTGGTGGCGGCTCATAAACCAGCCACTAGAAAGGTTTACAAGCAAATGGAAACCTTTCTCTGTGTGGGCGGAGCGGCAAGGCCTAGATCCCTTCACGGTTCCTCTGCCCGTAGTGCTTGATTTTCTAACCTCTCTTTAATGATGGTGCCAGCAGTTCCACAGTCAAAGTTCAACTGGCGGCTATCTCTCACTATCACATTGGTCAAGAATCTAATCCTCTTATGTCAGCCAAATTGTGCAAAACCTTTCTTAAAGGTACTTTCCTTCTCAGGCCCCCTATTAAGCAAGCAGTTCCTCCTTGGGACCTTTCTCTGGTCCTACAGGCCTTGACCGCTCCGCCCTTTGAGCCGGTGGCTACAGTGGACCTCAAATTCTTGTCTTACAAGACAGCCTTTTTGGTAGCCATTACATCAGCCAAGAGAGTTTCTGAACTTCAAGCTTTATCAGCTAAACCTCCTTACTTGGTTTTTATCCGACCGTGTCTCCCTCAGGACCAACCCGTCCTTCCTTCCTAAAATCGCTTCTGAAGCAAACATCAATCAATTTATTAACCTCCATGTTTTCTTCCCTAAGTATGAAAACAAAGGTGAATATAGGCTACACTCACTAGATGTTCACAGGCAACTAAGATTTTATCTCAACAGGACAGCTGGTCATAGGCAATCCGACCAGCTGTTTATTTCCTTTGCAAAATTCAATTTGGGCAAGCCAATTTCAAAGTTTCTCTGTCCCGCTGGATTTCACAGTGCATTTTATTGGCTTATCAAGCCAGGAAGGCCCGCACCGGAGGGTGTTCATGCCCATTCAACCCGGTCAGTATCTACCTCAGCAGCCTTCAAGGCTAGGATTCCTCTGGATGATATTTGTGCAGCAGCTACATGGGCTTCGCCTCATACATTTATTTCTCACTATAAGTTGGATCATGCATCCAGGGGTAGAGCATCCTAATATCCTTCCATGATGGCCGCCAAGATTCAGGTAGCTGGGGACTGTTGCAGACAATGAATATCCTACTTCAGATTTAGAAGTTATGTACTCACCATAACGCTCCATCTGAGTAGGTGTATTCATTTGTCTGCCTCCTATCCCCTGGCCTTTTCAGTTTCCTGCATATTACTGGTTACCCTTTTGAGGGTATTGTTGCTTTGGCAAACTCGATCTGAGGTCATGAGGGTAGAGCAGGGCATTATGGGTGAGGGGAGGAGCTGAGAGCTTGGATCCATAGCTGGAAACTATGCCGGTTCGGATCCGATATCGGATCCATAACCCACAGGTTGCAGACAAATGAATACACCTACTCAGATGGAACGTTATGGTGAGTACATAACTTCTAATTCATTGTAGTTAACTTAAATGCTTGTGGTTATATAATTTTTACAATGACCAGATTTAGCACACAGAAGGGTATATAGAGAATGATTATATATCCATAGGCAGTAAGAAAATAAAAATAGGATAGGTAGTAGATTAATCAGGGTTAGTGCAGGGGTATAACCAGAGAGATTTTAGGTGACGTTTGAGTTTTTGCTTAAAGAGCGACAGTGAAGGTAGTAGTGTTAGGTCGGTAGGTAGAAGGTTCCAGCGTTTCCCAGCAGTACTGGAGAATAGGCTGTCGCCTGACAAGTTATTGGACTTACTTATGCTAGCACGTAGTTTGCTAGAAGAGCGTAGGGAATTTAGATTATTATAAGGGGTAATGAGGTTAGCAAGTATTGGAGTATTATTTGGTTTGTAAAATATTTTATGAACAATGGTGAGTTGGGAATAAGTTAGCATGTTAGGGAGTTCAAGCCAGTCTAGCTGCTTTAGGTTCAGACAGTGGTGTGTTCGAAATGCATTTCCAGTGGCAAATCTGGCAATATTGTTATAGGAGTTTAGACAGTTTGAGAAGATTATTTTTCTTTAGATTAGTATAAATGGGAGAAGCATAGAGAAGAGTTGAGACAGAGTGGGCAATAGTGGTTCTAGCTATGGGAGTTAAGAAGGGTTTAATTCGATATAAGGAGCCCATTTTTCTGTTCACTGTTTGAATGGTGTTATTTATATGGTTTATTGAAGTTGAGGTTGTTGTCAATTGTAACTCCTAATAGTTTGTTAGTAGGATCGGGAAAGATGAGGGTACCATTGTTAGATTTAATAGAGAAGTTTATGGGAGAGGACCTATTGGTAGGTGTGAAGAGTAGAAGCTTGGTTTTTTTGGCGTTTAAAAGGAGACAGCGTTTCAGGAACCAGTCTTCTACTGAGTTGAATACTTTTTGAGTTGGAGTGTGTAGATCAGAAGTGGAGTTGGCAGAACATATAATTGTGGAATCATCGGCATATTGAATACAGGTGGCTTCAGGGACTGCTATATGAAGGTCGTTGATGAATAGTGAGAAAAGAAGGAGGTCCTAAAATGGAGCCCTGGGGAACTCCAAGGGTGACTGGCAGGTGGGATGAAAGTTTTTCCCAGAGAACTGCCTGTTGCCTATTGTTAAGGTAAGACTTGAACCACTGTATAGCTGGGGTACCTAGAGCAAAACGTTCAAGAGTATTTATAAGCAGTGGATGATTAACCATATCAAAAACCTTTGAAAGGTCGATGAAGAGAGCAGAGGAGAGGATGTTATTACGATTCTTATAAATGGAGTCAGTGAAAGAGTAGAGCAGTGGTAGTGCTATGAAATGGCCTAAAGCCATGCTGGCACTTAACCAGTATGTCAATGTTTAGTTAGGTGGTCTAGTAGCTGGTGGTGAATGCACTTTTCCATGATTTTAGCTAGAGGTTATAGCAGAGCTATTGGTCTATAATTAGAGTAATCGTAGGATTTACCTCCTTTATGTAGGGGGATGTGGGAGATTTTCCAGATGTCTGGAATACTTCCTTCATTAATGGTTCTGTTAAGTAGGATGGATATGGGGAAGGCAATAACTTTGGCTGCTTTTTGTAAATATTCAGAAGGCAATTGGTCGGCTGAAGGAGTGCAAGGCTTAAGTTTTAGTAAGGTTTTATAGATGAAAGTGGTTGAGATAGGCTGAAATGTAAATGTTGGTAATGATCCAAGCTAAGGAAGATGGGATCCTTGTGTTATCTGTTGAAAGCTGGCAAGCTAGGGATTGTATAGTTTCTGTAAAGTAAGTGTTGAAGTTGTTGGCTATTTGATTTGGGGTGTTATGATCAGCATCATGAGGGGCTGGTGTGCTAGAGTGACCAGGGTTGAGGAGCCTATTAATGTTAGTCCAAAATTTTTGAGGATTGTTCTGGGGTGTTTGTTGTAGCTTACAATAGTAGTTCTTTTTGTCAGAGAGTATGGCTTTTTTAGTTAGGTTTCTTAGCCGTCTAAAAGTTTGTTGTTCAAGGGAAGTTCTGTTAGAAATAAAGCTTGGGCTAAATGGAGAACTAAGTAGAATTTTTTGTCTAGTCTCTTTTGTAAGCTAGGGGGCTGGTTTGGATTTTATTCTAATAGATAGTTTAGGTGCATGCACATCTAGGATTGCAAGAAATTTAGAGTTAAAATATTTGACAGCCTCCTCTAGTGGGAGTATTTTTAGAGGTTTCCAGTCACATGCATTGAGTTCAATTTGGAATAGTACAGGGTTAAACTGTTTCTTTGTTCGTGAAATCCTGTAGGTAGGGGTGTTAGAGATGTCATTCCTTTGTCTTGTTATATAAGTTAGAGTATGATCGCTTAGATCATCTGGTAAGGTTCCTACATTATAAGTATGGGGTTGTTTATTTATAAGTATCCAGTCTAAGGTGCTCTCTTTTTTTAGTTGGTTTGTTGATTCTGGTAGTGGAGTTGATAGTTTGAATAAAGCCATGGAGATTAATATGTGCAGGAGGGTTATTAGTGTTGAAGGTTTTCCAGTCTGTGTTAAAGTCACCTAGTATTATAGTTTCTTGTGGGTAAGTTGAGGACACCCAGCTAAGAATATCTTCTATTATAGTGTAGTTATTACCAGGGGGTAGGTAGATACAGATCATAGAGGGATTTGTTAGGACTGATTTGAAGTTTGGAGATAAGGACTTCAGCCTTACTGACCAAAGGTGGGCTATCATTTATAGAGGAGATCTGTAGGCCACTTTTATAGAGGAGTGCTACTCCCCCCCCCCTTACGTTTTATTCGGTCTTGTCTCAATATGTTATAGCCAGGGGGGATAATTTCATTATCCTTAGTTCCAGGTTTTAACCATGTTTCTGTTAGGCAGAAAATGTTGAAGGAGAGCATGAAGGTGGGCAATTTTGTTATTGATACTGCGGATATCGAGATGCGCTACAAGTAGAGAGTTGGAGAATTTGGTTAAGGTTGGCAGGTTAGGGGAAGTCATGCAGTGAGTATTTCCTATACATGTATTGGTTGGGCCAGGATTAGGGTGCATGTCCCCATCCTTTAAGGTAGGGCTTTGTGTTTTAGATATTGGGTTATGCGAGTAGTTAATTAGAAGTTTCCATTTTTTTAATAGGTTGTTATACTTAATGTGTGCATATCCATGGTATTGAGGTGATGTATAGCAGGGAGTAAATATTATGTTAATATGTGTAAGTGAGTGAGAAATCAAGAGTGGTTGGTTCTTTTGGAGGGAGATTGTTGAAGGTGAGATTGGACTTTTCAAAATAGGTTAGGAGATAGGCTGAGGTCAGAACAGGTAAATATATGGTTAAGAGTATTAAGTAGGTTAGGATAACTTTTCCAGTAGTATGCATATTGTAATATGCAAGTATACTGAGATTATACACACACATACATATATACATATATATATATATATATATATATACACACACACACACACACACACACACACACACACACACACACACACACGTTTATAAATACAAAGGAAATGGAGAGAGATAAGATAATAAGGACTGGTAGGAATAGCAGAGACTTGGGTAGAGGGAGGAGTAGTGCTATTTGGGAAATAGTACTATAAGTAGAGATAGTAGAGAAGAGGGTGTGGTTAGGTGAAGATAATTGTTTGGAGTGATTAGTTAGAGGAGTGAGGGGGTATGGTGTAGGAAGTATAAGATTAGGATCACTGGGGGTGGGTGGGAATTGGGGATAGGGTAGGGGAGCAGCGTGAGCCCGCAGGGCGAACGGAGCGGGTTCAGACACAGACAGGGTTTGAGGGAGAACAATCAGTGAAGAGGGAGTTTAATCTAAGGTAAGGTACCTAGAAGTTGAGAGATTAAGTTAGCAGAGTGAAAGGAGAGCTGTCTAAGAGCCGATACAGAGACAAAGAGATAGGTTCAGGAGTAACAGAGGTAAGATGAAAGCAGAATGGGATTAAAGGCTAGTATCCAGGAGCAAGGTAAGGGAAGGAAAAACTAGGTAAAATGGTATTCAGAAAAGGTAGGTAGGATCTACCATAAAGGGTAATCGAGAGACTAGATAGAATGGTTAAAGCAGGTAAGTACAATCTATTTAAAGGGGTTTAGAGAGACTAGGGGTGGTAGAGGTAAGAAAAAAGATAAGTAATTTACAAGCAGGGGGTAGAGTAATAGCTGAGAGGTTAACAAGGGTAAAGGGAACGCAAGTATAGAGACAAAGTAGGAGGATTAATTCTAACAGGCAGGGAGTATACAAGAGAGACTGTGGTTGCTGATAGTCCTGCAGGGAACGCTTACTTAAACAATGACAGGATTATATTACAGCTTAAGTCAAATAGGAGTATATGTACACACTTTCAAATGACAAGTTCCTGTATCTCAAGGCAGTGAACTATGGGGAAGACAAGTCTTTTTGTCTAGTCCAGTCCAGTCTCAGGAGTAGGTAATTCAGGTATCAGTATTCATGGTTTGCAAAAACATATATAAAGTAATAAAATGATGCAGACACTAGTTAGGGGTTGGTATAATGGTTAAGGCTTTGATTCTAACATTTGGAAGGTGAATTTGCTAGGCTTGAAATGTCCCAAAATAACAACTATACTAGTAGTTACCTACAAAGAACCAGAATGTGACAAAGGCAAAGAATATACTTAAGAATAAACAAGGTTTACCATGTTACAATTTGATTTACTAGTCCGGCACATTAATGGGTTGGTGGAGAAGAAAAAACGGGGCAAGATACTGACCTATATTTATAACAGTAAAGTAGAGATAATGTTACAAGAAAAGTAACTGTATAGAAATGAGTATGAAAGCTTTGTAAAGGAAATTGGGAAGGAAGGTTCTTTGCTGAAATAGGAGAAAATGAGGTGAAAGAAAGGGGTCGAGGTATCTGAATAAAAACTGAGGTGCAAATGAAGGATAGGAAGAGAAGATTTATAGTGATGAGAGGTTGTTTGCATAGTGGAAGAATTATACTGGTTGCAATATATATTCCACCAAAGGATCGACACAAAATATAAACATTTTGGAAGAAATTATAATCTTTCATCAAAGATGTATATTAGTGGCTGGAAATTGAAACACTACAGGAAATAAGGAAAATGTCTCTCGAGGGCCAAGATATCAAAGAATGCCAGCTAAGGGCAGATACTTTATAGTTCAGGATTACTAGGCAAGGGCAAAAAGGCCAATTAAAATGCAGACTTCAGAGTTACTGAATAACTGTCTTTCGGCTTTTCCCGGTTAGGGATCACCACAGCAGAACTCCGGTCCGCTAATGATTGGCAGTGAATTTTGTTGAGTTGTCAGCCTGGCACCCAACCTTCAAAGAAGGCACACTCATACATGCTTGCACCTATCTGCATGTCTTTAAATTCACTCTACTGCAATAATTATCAAGAGCCATTTTGTTATATATTCACTTTTACATATTATGTAAATGCAGCTAGTTCCAAAAGCTAACCATCGACTGGCAAATATACTTTTTCCTTGGTAACACCTAGTGATTTTAAAGGTAAAAATCCTTGCCCTTGAGGCACAAAATGGTTAACCCAAGTAAACAAAATTCATCATGGAGATGTTAAATATAGTTAGACATGTCCATGGTTTACTAACTGAATAGAATCCCATATACTCTAACCTTACAGTGTAAGGAAGATGACATTTAGAATTCTGTTGGTAAACATGTGTAGGATATCTTCCAGAGTTAACATACTGGACTCAAAGGTGTAAAAAAAGTGAATTCTATTTAAATTGTTAGATACATATGTAGCAAACATTAGGCAAAAACAACACAGGAGTCCCTCTTCAAGGTTTAAGATCATCTGACTGATGTCTGAACTGGTTCCCAATCTGAACAGTAGTTGACATTTCACCCTCTGATGTTTACACAATATCTATTTCTGTACCCACCTAACAATATAAGAATTAACAGAAATATGCCACATAGTATCCCACAGTATCATTGTTCAAGCTATCAAAGGCTTTTGATAAGCCTAAATAAACCACTCCGATCCAAAGACCAGAATCAGACTCACAAAAATATACTAAATTAGTAAAAGCACAGCTATTCTTTGTGAATCCACTTTTGTAAAGTATCAAATACTATTATATCTTTACAATGTTATCTAAACTAACAGTGGAAATGTATTTTTCAAAGCATTTTTGAATTAATTAGGTTAAATTAAAGTCTGTAAATTAATCACCTTGTCAAAAACACTGCCCTTGTGCACTGGGACCACATTTGCGAGTTTTCATCTCATGGGAACCATACCCAAAGTTAAGAACAGATGAAACAAAATATTAAGATCTTCAAGCATGTCCTTACATAATGTAGTCTAAAAGCAACCGGAAATGTTGTCTTGTATTGGATTATCATTGTTAATCTAAGCCATAAATTTAATTGCTAAATCTGATATAATTAATGGAGCTGCTTCCTGTTCAGTAATTACAACTAAGGAAACCGCAGTATAACATTCCACTTATTTTCTAATGCTAGGGAAAAAAAAAAAAAAAAGAAATGTACATGTATTTTGGTTCAGTGATAAAAATAAAATAGGAAGAAGTGGAATGCACCTCTCTTTAGCAAAAATATGGTTCTTGGGCAAAAAGACTACAGTAGCATAGCTTGACCTTCAGAAAAACCCATCTAGTGACGCAGTTCCGCATTAAACAGAAGTAGCTCTGTTTGGACTGGCCAGTATACCGGCATACGGGCCAATCAAAAAATCGCTAAACACGGAGCTTCTTGTGTTTAATGCGGAATATCGCAGTTCCGCATTAAACAGAAGCAGCTCTGTTTTGCAATGTTTTGATTGGCCCGTACACCGGTATACAGGCCAATCAAAAATCGCTAAACACGGAGCTACTTCTGTTTAATGCGGAACATCGTAGTTCCGCATTAAACAGAAGTAGCTCTGTTTGGATTGGCCCATATACCGGCATACAGGCCAATCAAAAAAAAAAAAAAAAAAATCGCTAAACACGGAGCTTCGTGTGTTTAATCTTCTGCATTAAACACAAGAAGCTCCGTGTTTAGCAATTTTTGATTGGCCCGTATGCCGGTATACGGGTCAATCAAAAAAAAAAAAAAACAACAAAGTGGAGGCTGCCCGGGATTTAAACGGGCAATGCGGGACTTGGGATCAGGCTGCTGATCTCCGGACAGTCCCGCCCAAATAGGGACGTCTGGCAACCCTGGTGTCAGACCATGCATCTACAAAAGTTATGTTTTGTAAAGAAGTAAATTTCGAAGAAACATTGGCACTTTTCACCATTTCTTCTGAAAATTCAGTCACTTAATGTTTGGGTAGAAAAAGTAACAGCTTATAAACAGCAAAGAGCTTGCAAAGATGAGAATTGTATAATGAGATTAGAAATGTGGTCACAATGAAAGCAACCAACAGTCACAGCAGTTAGTTTAGAAGGCTTAAAAAGTAAAGGATTTACAGAAGCAAGAAGTTAAAAAATTAGCTGAACAGCAATTGAAAGAAGCTAGAATGTCTATGCAAGAGTAAATAGAGCAACACAATTTCTCAATGTTTGAGGCAGCAACAGATTGAAAGGATTAGAAGTAAAAATCAGGAATTCTGTGATTAATATGGTACAAGTTGTTGTTGTTCTTTTGGATTTCCCCGGTTAGGGGTCGTCACACAGTGGAATTCCAGTCCGCTAATGATTGGCAGTAGATTTTTACGGTGCCAAGGTGCTAGCCCGACACCCAACCTTCAATGAAGGCACGCCCATTCACGCATGTCTTTAGCGCCACTCGACCGCAGGGAGGACATGCAGACTCCGCCAGGAAAAATGCTGAATGTAAAGGTAAATTACTACATTACAATATTTAGAGAATATGTGGAGGATGAGAGTAACCCACAGGAAATAACTACAACTGCTTCAGCTAACAGAACTGGAAAGAGGGATATTATGATAAAAAATGAATTGGCAAATTATAACCATGGATGAAGAAGCACAAACAATATTGGGTTCTAAACCGAATTTTGTGTATAAGATGGGGAAGAATTTGAAATATCTACTTGAGAACAGTCCTACAAGAGAAGTAAATAATGAGAAACATACTAGTAAATGTGGGGCATGTGGACAATGCAAACACATTTGTGAAGACAAGACAGTTATTCTAGAGAACTATAATAAAACTACAATTAGACCTGTACAAGGTAATTGTTCAACCAGCATGCTGATCTGTTTGGCTAAGTGTAATACCTGTCCTGCATTTTATATCGGCAGGACGGAAAGATTATTCAGGAAAAGGATATACTCGCACATATATAGTATCAGAACTAAGGATGGGAAAAATGCCCTATTTAAACACATCAACGTTGCGGGTATAGATCATGATTTCAAATTTGCCATCTTAGAAAGAATCAGACACAACCCCAGAGGGGGTAATACAAAAAATATGTTGGCATATAAAGAATATTGGTGGCAAATTTACACAGACGCGATGACATGGCCTGGATTAAACGACTACATTACAGTTAAGCCACTTTTGATGGTTAAAAGTTAGTGTAGGAGTAGTCGTAATTATTTTGCAGTTTTAGATTGGCATTTATAAATTCATAAATAAGAGCTATTTACTTACAATATATGTACACTTAGTACTATTCATAAGATCACACTAGTTATGACAGCTCATATACAGCCTTGAAAGTATATAGGCACACAGGTAATTTTTGGAGATATGCAACAACTTAGTTAGCAATAGATAATTCATTACATACTTTAAAGGGAGCATTATATTAGGAGCAGAAGTACAACTTCAATTTATAATACAAAGTATGATATTTCAAATGTATGTTCTGAATGTTAAACATTTAACATATAAGAGTGACAATTTTATTGTTATGTCATACCTATGTATTTTAAATCAGTTATAGAGTATTGTAGCTTTAAGGATATTGTATTTGGCGCCAATACAGTGTATTTAAGCAATGAATGAGTGTCAATTTAATTGTTCTGAGGAAGCTCGTGGTGTACGAGTGAAAGCGCTTAACTCAATTTTTGGAAAATAAATGTTTTAACTTTTAACAGTTTTTAGTGCATTATCTTGGTTCCAGAGAGACTTTTATCTCATTCGTATTGGAGTTTGACTTTATAATTGGCGCAAACATTGTGTTTTACTGTGGAAGTGCTGCATTTGGTTCCAGTCCTTTTACGAGTGCTTACAGTGATTTGGTTTACTGTTCTAACTTTTCAAGTGTGCTACAAACGCTGTGTTCAGGTGTCGACATTACAATATTTAGAGAAAATGTGGAGGATGAGAGTAACCCACAGGAAATAACTACAACTGCTTCAGCTAACAGAACTGGAAAGAGGGATATTATGATAAAAAATAAAGGGAACTGAATTTGAAGAAGCAATGGGAAATCATCATACAAGAAGGATTCATGGACTTGATAGAATTCCAGAAGTGTGGAAAAAAGAAGGGACAGGAAGTATGTTTGACTAGTACTTTTTAACGATATTTTTCAGGGTGAGGATGTGCCCTTGACTTGGAAAGCAGCAGCAGTGGTAGTTGCACCAAAGGAGGGAAAGGGTCCTCTTGACCCAGGTTCATACAGTCCCATTTTGACTCAGAATCTTAACGGTTTACAATGATTTTGGAAAAGGAAACGGCAGAAATATCACCCAGATTAATAAACCTGGATCAGTGTGGGTTTATAGAAGGTAGGTGTTACAGGAATAAGACAAGGCACATGTGTTAATAGAAAAGAAAAAAACATATTACATTTTTTCTCCAATTACATAACTGTCTTTCAGTCCAAGCCATCGATCAAACCTAATCTCCTCCAGAGCATTATTCTGAATGTATTGTTCCTGCAAATTGCATTTATTTCTATGTAATTAGCTCCTTCCCTTTTTAAACATCCCTCTTCCAGTTTTGTATCTCTTTTTACAATGTTCAATATTTCAAATACTATTGGTTTAGATTTCAATTTCTATTTTCTAGTAACTGTTTTTTGGCAGCCAACAGAACTAAAGTTAATAAGGCCTTATTATGTTCTAGGCAATTGAGATCCTGTGCCCCAGCTCAAAACAATAATTTCTAGTTACATCCATTTGCTCCCGCAGTTGATACAGACAATATCCTGCAGGAAATTTTTAAAATCTGTCAATTCATTACACTCCCCAAAATATGTCAGCTCTTTCTTCCTCATCACACCAACATTTAACTATATAATTGAGGAAAAAATCTTTGAAGTCTTCTTGGGGTATAAAAATACCTATGCAAACACTTTAAAGCAAAAAGACTAAATGCCTTGTACTTTTCTGGCATACTCGAGGGATCAAACATCTCCACCCATTGTTTCTTTGTAAACTGTTTTTCCCAGTCTTTCATCCCAATCTTTTCTAACCTCCGTGGATTGATTATTTTAGTTATCATGCAGCATTTTATATTCCCTACTAAAATATCCCATTTTTACCAGCAGATTATGTTCTAAATTCTTCTAAAAAAAACTCTACTAATCCAGGTCTTCTATTTAGGACACACCTATCCCCTTCTCCCTTTGCCAAAATTCTGGTATCAATACCTAGCAAGGAAGACCATCTCTTACCTCAGTCCAAACTTCTTCTTGGCCTCATCCCACTGTACCTTTCACTCTCTAGTTAGTGTTAGAGAAATTAAGTGAAAATGTTAGGATAGATTTTTGTCGAACAGAATAATTTAAGACATTACATCAATACCTTAATATAGGAAATCATAATTAAATTAAAATTTTTGCTGGTTAGAAATACTGTTAGGCACATGATATTACACAGCTGTACATGTATTATGCTGGTTGCTAAGCATATACTGTTAGGCAGTACAAACCGTGCCAACCATCTGACTACATAGTTCTGCAGAGAGCTGGGAGACGGGAATGTTTTCAGGATAGATGAAGGACCTTAAGCTGTCAGATGGGGAAACAAAACAAACAGATCCATGTTGTTAGTTTCCGTCTGGTTCAACCTATGGGACTTTGGATTAGACACCAGCCGATTTTAATGCCTTTCATCTGGACTTGGCTCCACCTCCCTTACCCATAAATGTCTGTTCCTCCAAATTCACAGATCAAGTTTCCCCTGGAATATTGGTAGAATGATACAAAATATCCAACCAATTCCCATTTCCTTCCTAAAAACAAAGAAGAGAGATACTCTAGCAAGCAGAAATAAGGGCCCCCTGCTGTCCAGCCATCATCAAAGGAAAACTTGCCAAATCAATAAGAAGGTCAGGGGCAGGAGAGTGGGAAGGTAGAACCAGACAGACAGAGACTATTGTTATAGTGAGCACATAACTTTCGTATCCAATGTCTGCTGTCAGTTTGATTAAACCCTCAGTCAATTCCTTGGGAGGAACAAGAGGAGGATGTGCCACAACACAGTAGAACCAAAAGAAGCCCTGGACCTGGATTGAATGTCTAGCTTATAATGCGACACAAAGGTATGATGGCCCAGCAGTGTAGCAGCAGCAGCACAGATTCAGATAAAAAAAAGAATTGCAGAAGTGGCTACAGCGCTGGTAGAATGGCCTCTGGGATTCTGTGAAGGAGACTTGCCTCAGAGTATGCAAACATAATACAATCAGACAACCACTTAGAGAAAATTACTTTTAGACACAGGTGAGCCCAGCCTGGATTTTGAAAAGGAAACAGCTGACTAGATTTTTCTGAAGGATTTGGCATAGTCACGATAAAACAAGAAGTTATGTACTCACCATAACGTTCAATGTATGTAGTCCATCTTGCCTTACATTCTTACCCATGGGTTTGGAACCAAACCTTGGCTCCGACTCGGCCATACTCTAGCTTGAAGTCTTCAATTGGCTCGTGGCTAAGAGGTATCCCATCATGCAACAGGTCTATTCCCCAGATCTTGTTTGCTGCAAGCTCACACACGTACACACAGAGAACAACCACCCCCCCCCAACAGAAAGGACTACTGACACCGCAAGTCAATACCCCAGGTCATCCAGGAGGGGGAAGGAGGGAGGGTTAGTAAGAATGTAAGGCGAGATGGACTACATACATCGAAGGTTATGAAAATTACATAACTTCTTGATGTTATGTAGTCCAAACTCGCCTTCATTCTTACCCATGGAACAGCACCTCTAGCACCTTGATCTTGGGTGGCTCAGTGAAAAATATTCTTGAGCACCGTGGAACCAAAGGAAGATCTGCCTCTAGAAACCAGATCTAACTTGTAGTGACTAAAAGGTATGAGGCGAAGCCCATGTTGCTGCAGCACAAACATCATCCATAGACATCCTAGCCTGAAACGCAGAGGTAGCCACCAATCGTGTAGAATGAGCCTTCACTTTAAAGGGTAATTCTTTGCCATTGGAAGCATAAATAGATGCAATCGGAGATCCAGCGATACAAGGTTACCTTAGAAACAGGAACCCCCAAGTCTAGTGTCTGAAAACGACACAAACATTTGATCCGATTTCCTGAAATCTTTGGTCCTACGTAAATAGAAATGCAATTGTCTATGAATATCTAGCTGATGAAACTTAAATTCTGCCTTGTTGGAGAACTCAGGACAAAACACAGGCAACTCAGTGGATTGGTTGATATTGACAACAGGCATCTTTTGGAACAAAAGAAGGGCTGGTTCTTAAGGAAACCCTATCTTTGTGAAACACCAAATAAGGTGGCCTAATCAATAATGCTTGGAGTTCAGTGACCCGCCTAGCTGAAGTTATGGCTACCAAGAATACCGTCTTCCATGGCAAGAATTTAATGTTACACGTAGCTGCGGGCTCGAAGGAAGTTGAAGTGAGCTTTTATAGTACAAAACTGAGGTCCCATGGCATCACCTGATCAAAGACTGGAGGTCGGAGCAACAATGTCCCTCTCAGAAAAGCCCTACAAAAAGTCTACGAGTCACAATGTTGGGCTCATTAGCGACGTGGAAGGTAGAAATCGCTGCCAATTGTACATGGTTGCTGCAGCTGAACCCTGACTGAATAGTTGAGAAAGAAATTCCAATATTGCTGAAATAGGTGCTGTACAAGGATCAATATGTCTCTCACAGGCCCAAACAGAAAATCTCTTCCACTTACTGGAATAAATATTCATGGTAGAAGGCTTGTGGGAAGATGATAGAATATGGACCACTTCCGGGGAAAAAAATCATGAAGCCTGACTAAGGATGGAACTGGAGCAGCCAAGCCGTTAACTTGATGGTCTGGATGGAGGGATGGAACTGTTCTGACATACGAGTCAACAGATCTGGAGCTGGGTCCAGAATCCAGGGCTGGTCCATTAGATAGAGTTGAAGGAATGGACACCAAATCCGACGAGGCCAGTGTGGGGGCAATGAGGATCATTTTGCTTCCCAAAGACTGTGCTTTCTGAATGACCTTTGATACGAGAGGTAATGGTGAAAAGGCATAAAGACTGGAGGGCCAATAGTGAGCCAGAGCATTCCTGGGTGTCTCCCCCTCTGGGGGATAAGGGTGAAGTAGCTGCTGCATTTGGCATTGAGGGGCTGGCAAATGGATCGCAGCAAGGCTGACCCCATCTGTGGAATATCTCTTCCGCAACATGATTGTTCAGGGACCACTCGTGAGGCATTAGGATAGCTCTGTTCAGCCTGCCAGCAATCACGTTAGAGTTCCCCGGTGTGTGCGTTGCAACTAGAAAGCGTTGGGAAGACACCGCCCACTGCCAAACTCAAAGTGCCTCTCTGCAAAGAGGGTATGATTTGGTTACTCCCAGTTTGTTCAGGTACCATACCACTGACATGTTGTCTGAGTGGATTGCAATTGTCCCTAGAGGGAGAAAGCTCTGAAGTGCTTGCAACACTAACAGCACTGCTCTCATCTCCAGGACACTGATATGCAAATGGGTCTCATGATCCTGCCACGTGCCTTGGACAGTCCTGCCAAGATAATGACCCCCCCCCACACCAGATCTGGGAGGCATCCGTGATCACTGTGGCAACTGGAGAAGATGGAACAAAAGGCTTGCCCACGTTGCGATTGCTGGCCTGAAGCCAGCAGCGTAGATCCCACTTGCACATGTCTGTAATCAGAATAGAATGGGAGAGTGGAAAATGCTGTAGTGACCATTGGGCGAAAAGCAGCCACTGAAGAACCCTCATGTGTAGTCTGGCAAGGGGAACTAGCATGATCGTGGCAGCCATGGTCCCCAATAACTCGAGGACCACATTTGCTTTGACCTTCCTCAATGGTAGTAAGGCGTAGCCCTGCTGTTGTAAAGCCTGCATTCTCTCTTCTGGCAAGAAGGCCCTTATGAGCACCGTATCTAGCTCGCCGCCTATAAAAAGCGACACGCTGCGAGGGCAACAAGGCAGATTTTTTCCAATTTAGTGCAATTCCTAACCTTTGGCACAGTGTAATGGTGGCGTCACTGGTCTGTAACAGTAGATGCCTGGTGGTGGCAGAAAGAAGCCAGTGGTCCAGGTTCGGAAACACCTGGAATCCCTGACGTCTCAAGTGAGCCGTTACCACTGCCATGCATTTGGTGAACACCCTGGGGGCAGAGCGCGAAACTGAAAATGACTGGCTCCCAGATGGAAGCGTAGATGACTTCTCGATGCCCTGTCCATCTTGATATGGTAGTAAGCATCTTTGAGGTCGATGGAGCACATCCACACATCTTTCCCTAACAGAGGGAGTATTGACTGTAAGGTGACCATGCGGAACTTGGACTTTTGTACATGAAGGTTCAATTGGCTGAGATCCAAGATGTGTCTCAGGTTCCCTGTTCTTTTCGGCACCAAAAAGAATCTGGAGTAAGTCCCTAATCCTACTTGGTCTGCGGGGACAGGCTAGATGGCGCCCTTTGAAAGCAACTTTTTTATTTCTAAAGTTGCAGAATCCATGCGGTTGGGTGGAACGTCTGGGATTCTCTTGGTTGGTGGGGTAGGAGAAGAGAAGGGAATAGGATAACCTCTGGAAATTATCTTTAATACCCACTCGTCTTAGGTGATGTCTTTGCCGGGCTTCTGGGAATAAAGAAATGAGACCCCCGACCGGCTCCAGAGATGCATAGTTGGGCCTCCCTTCAGGAGTACTGGTAGGGAGAACCATGAAAGGAATCACGGTCCCACTGGTTACATGTGCCTCCTCTGCCTCTAAGGCGGCGCCTACCAGAATTTCCACCCGCTCCCCTGCCTCCGGAGGGGGAATCACTTTGTGCACTCTGAAAAAAACCTCTGCGACTTTCTGAACCACATTTTTCCACCCTTCTGGCCTTTGGGATAAGGTCTAGAAGGCATGGAAAAATGGACTCCCACGGCAGACAGGGTTTCTCCTTCCTGTTCGCACCTAGTGAGTTGTCCTTCACCTTGGTTCCGAACAACCATGAACCATCAAAGTTGGTGAACGTAAACTTGAAGGCCTCCGCAAAATTGCACAGGCGCATCCAGGAGTGTCTCTTAAGAGAGACTCCGGAACCTGCTGCCCTACTCGCTCAGTCGGCTGCGTAGGAAATCAGCCTCTGAGGAGTTGGTAAGGGAATTTAGGATAGACATCTGTGCGCTGACCTTCTGTGCCACGGCATCAGAAATGTTACCCTGTAGAGAATCTCCTAGCTCTTCTAGGAGATCTCTCTGGAGCCTTGTAAAATGCGTAAAGTAGTTCAGCGACCGCTGAAGCAAACACATGCTTCCCATACCTGTCCATAGCCCGGGACTCCTTATTAGGCGGATGGACGGTAGACGAAGTTTCAGCAATTTCCTTCTTGGAGGCCGCTGCCACCACCATGGCATCTACTGGAACGCCTTTAGTTAGATATTCCTTGTCAGAGGGGGCAGACAAAAACTTATTGGGTCTCCTAGGAACTGGTTCCACAGTGTCAGGAGTTTCCCCACACCTTTCGACAAACAAGACCTAGTAGCTCATCAGAAGGGGGAAGAAACCCAAGAGGCAGAGGGGATTGAGACCCGAAAGCCTTCGGGAACACAGACTCATCATAAGGGGATTTGGAGAGCCAGCCGCCTCTCTGCTTCAAGATCTCCAGGATATCTGAAAAAGAGATCTTCAGAAGACGACTTGGGGGACCCCTCTGACCAGAGGTCAGTGTTAGGTGCGAGACTCATCCGGGGAGTCAAGGTGTTTCCTCACACACAATCTCTTTCGGGCAGGCTCCTCAGGCAAAAACTCTGGGGAAACGTCAGAATGTTGGGGACCACTCATGGAGGCATCCTGAGACTTAGGGTCTCCACTGCCCAAGGATAGAGCGTGATCCGAAACACACACCAGTGCTTGAGAAGGCACAGTATCTGTGCTGTAGGATGCAGCTGACAACCTGGCCAGCACGCTTCTCAACCTCGAAGGTTGATCCCCCGGCTCCGAAGGCCAACTACCTGTAGAGGAAACAGTAGTAGCCCTCTGCGCAGAGACGATGAGATCCGAAGCAGATGTCGGGTCCAAGCTCACTCGAGCCGAAGCACCAAGAGGAAGGCTCGGAACAGAAAGATCGATCTAATCTCTCCCCCTCTGGTCCGACCGGAGAACCGTGGACCCTCGACTCCTTGAAAGAAGCCAACGGGGTCGGAGTGGAAATCAGAACAGACAGGCCAGGCGAGGCTACTGGAACCGACCTAACTGCAACCGACAACTCTTGCTCCGAAGGCCAAGAAAGGCTCTGAGGAGGAACAACAAAGGATGAGGCCATAGGCTCCAAGGTGACTGGGTCGGACTAGAAATCAATTTGGCCAACACTGATGACTGAAGCAGTTTCTTCACCACCCTATCAACATCCTCATCAGAAAGGGTCCTGGAAGACCTGGAGGATAATGTAGGAAACCGGGATCTCCCTACAGAAGGGGACTTGCGTGAAGGAGAAACCGGTCGAATAACCGGAGACCGGCTCCGAAAGGCTGGGAGCCGATACGGACTTAGTCAAGAAACCACCTTCTGTCGGCACCAAGGGCAATGGAACCAAATAAGGAGAAACTGTTCTAGCAACTTTCTCAGGCGGCTCCGAAGAAATAGACTGAGCCGGACAGCGCTTCTTAGAAGTCTTTGTCCTTTTTAGCTGGAGAGGATAATGCACTGGAAGATTTAGCCAAGTCTCAAAATGAGCTTGTTCTTACTCTCCTGTAGCACATGGGGACTGAAGGAATGACAAAGCAAGCAGGACTCTTGGAGGTGAATAGCCCCCAAGCAGTACACGCACACAGAGTGCCCATCAGTTAAAGACATTTTATTGTTGCATTCACACTTTTTAAAGCCCGAAGGCCTGTGTTCCTCAGAATCCTTGGACATGCTGAAAAGAACAAAGTAATATGTAGACCCAACTAACCCTGCATGAGAAACAGAGCCTCTAACTAAAACGGCAGGAAAGACAACAGGGAGGTTTAGGTCCTCTAACTTAGACAGGTCTAGCCCGGGGAAACAAAGGCAGGATAGCACCACTAGCCTGACAACACTAACGCTAACAGAATGGAGCGCCAAACCAAAGACCACACAGAAACAATGGGGAGGACTAGGCCCTCTGGAGGTCTAGCCCATGGGGAAAGAAACAAACGGGATACCAAAACAGCCAACAACAAGGCCACAAAATACAGCAAGAGAAACAAAACAAAGGCAGTAAAACACCACTACCACACAGCTATGAAAATAGCTATTTTGAGCAACAACAAATCAACAGTTTATAAAATTTTATAAACAGTACACTTAGCCACAGCCAAAAGCGAGACAACGTCTGAGCGTAACAAGCGTCAAACGAGATCTGGGGAATCAACCTGTTGCATGATGGGAAACCTCTGAGCCATGAGCCAATTGAAGACTTACAGCTAGAGTATGGCAGAGTCTGAGCAGAGGTTAGGCTCCGAACCTACAGGTAAGAATGAAGGCGAGATAGGACTACATAAACACATCCATAGTTGCCTATGTACATCCAAACAATGCATGAGGTTTTTGCCTTTGTTGGAAAAGCTGGGTGAGAACGCAGAAAGATGAACTGAACTGTGAAGGTTATTCTTTGAAGCTACTTTAGCTAAGAAAGAAGGGTTTGTACAATGAGACACTATCCTTATGAAAAATCAAGTAAGGTGGAAGTGCTTGCAATTCTGCAATCCTTTTGCCCAAGGTAATCACCACCAAAAATAACATTTCCAGGACAAAAGCTTCAAATCCAAGAAGGCTAAGGTTCAAAAAGGAGGACCAGTCAAGACGAAGAACAAAGGGCATATCCCTGGAAGGCACCAGATCCCGTACTGGAGGAAAAAAGTACCCTTCAAAAAAGCCTTGGGGATCTTGAGCGAAGCCAAGGATACATCTCTCCCAATATGAAAGTTTGAAATGGCCGCTAACTGAACCTTGATTAAAAAAAAAAACACAGCTCCTCTAGAAAATCCAAAAACTAACTCGTTTAGTACTACTTTTTAACTGGTCAAGAAGATTATTATTGGTATTTATTAATTCATTCACAGAATTTATGAATGGAAACAAATTATGCACTTGCTATTTTTCTTGTGTCATTATTCAATTAAGATTGATGGGGATGGAACAAAATATGGACTATTTAAGGGGATTAATTACAGTAATGTCTATTTGAACTCTGAAGTAGTCCTGGTATTTTAAAGGATGAAAGCACTCAGTTTGTCATAGTTATAGTTTAATGAATACGTACTTCCACGTACGCACAAAAGTATCTATTTTTAATACATATACTTATGTGGAAGTACGTATTCATTAAAGTATCTTTATTTTTAAAACATAAAACTAGTCCGCTTTCCTTCTTGGGCATTTGAATGGATTGCTTGTTGTACTTTATCTTCATGAAGGGACATAGTGGATGTAAATGCAGCATTTCTAGCAAAGAACATGACAGATCCGAGGCATGCCAAGCTGTCAGATCCAATCCAGAGGTTGGAAACTCTATTGTCCCCACACACCTTTGATGCAAGCGGGCTGTGGGAGGAATCCTGAAAGACTGAGTCAAGAGTCCTGGAGTCCGAAGTGGACCAAAGACGATGAGGCCCAACTGCATCTGTGCCGACAAAAAGGACTGCATCAGCTGCTCCAGATCGGTTTGATACTGCTCACCAACTTGGATGACCAGACAAATGAAGCCACCTAGAACGGCTTTGAGGGTTGGTGCGACGATGGCCCTACATGTCGAGTCTGAGCTGGAAAGGTTCAGAATCCAGGGATAAGTGAACTTGTCCCAAAGGTGCCGCTTTAACCAGAAATGGGTTTCTCAGACTTGGTCCTAAATCCACGGGAAAAGCCTTGGGACAAGGAGAGAGAAAGGGCAATAGGCTCTTAAAAACAAGTTTAGCCTTGCAGTCATTCAAGGCCAGACGGTCAAAGCTCTCGCAAACAGAACTCACAGTATCCAAGTGCTCTGGGACCAAACAATATATAGACTAAGTGTTCTTAAGCGGGAAGTTTGTGCCCACAAGAGATGCATTTTTTGAACTCCTTGTCCATACCCCAAACAGTAAAGAAAACACACACCAAAAATACTGACCCTATCATGAGGAAAAAGAGCAGGAAGTGGAAGACAGAAAGGACTGACCTAAGCAAACAAGAGGAGACACACTACCCAACACCGATACATATCTAGCACTAGACAACACAGAGAGTAAGGGAAAGGAAAAAATCTCACCATACAAAGTCAAAAACTTGTAGCAAAAGCCAAAAAGAGGCGTACAGCCAAGGGCCAAGCTGCAGACCAGAACAGCAGCAAACTAGATCTGGGGATTTGATTGAGGAGCAGGGAGTTATGGGCAAAGGAGGTGGTGCCAAGTCAAGCTGAAAGGCTTTAAAATTGGCCAGTGTCACACCCAAAGTCATAGAGAGTTTAAGTCAGATGGAGCAGACATTGGATCAAAAGTTTATTGGATGTGAGAAGACTTAAGAATTATGTGCATCACAGATGAAATAATGGCATTAACAGAACCCATATGATTCAAAAGGATGTATTGCATAACAACACTACTGTTAATAGGTTTGTATGTCAAAAATTGTTAGAGAGTGAGTTGGGAATTCATGGACTGTTCTTTTGAGACATTTGGTTTCCAGAAGCATGGACAGCATTAATCTACAGAGGAGCTCAAGAACTCGAGCTAAGATGAAGTGTGGTTATGTGCTATGTGAAGCAGTCAGTCTTAGAACAAGAACTAGAAAGGGGTTTCCACTTTTACCATCATTCTATTTTGAGCCATTAGCTAGAGAATTATACAATCAAGTACAACCAGATATAAATGGAGAAACACTAATGGGAAAATAACCCTTTTTTTTTTTACAAACAGTACATAGATTACCAATCTGGAACAGGATACAAACGTTATGCTTCATAAACAAATGTTTTACTAGTATAAAACAATATTTTTGGGCGGCACAGTGGTGCAGTGGTTAACATTGTCACCTCACAGCAAGAGGTTCTCCGGTTCGATTCTCGGCTGGGGTGCCTTCTGTGTGGAGTTTGCATGTTCTCCCTGTGTTCGCGTGGGTTTCCTCTGGGTACTCCGGTTTCCTCCCACATTCCAAAGACATGCATCTGGAGCATTTCTCCCCGGGCCTCCGCTGAAAACAGGCTCTGTGAAACCTAGTCGGACTTTCCCGGTCAACAAATGATAAATAAAAAAAAAAAAAAAATATATATATATAAAAGTAAATAAAACCAACACAAAGACAATAGTAATGAATTACACCCCAGCACGTGACTTGATATACTTCTCCCTTTTTTGGAATCATGACCAGGTGAGATATTTGGGGGGAAGGGTTTGGTTAAAATGGGATCTTAAGCAAGCAGCTAAAGAAATGTGGGAAGAAATTACTCAAATGAATAAGACAAGACTATGGACATTGACCTCACTGGTTCTTCATGTAAAACAGGCTTATTACGCATCGAGAGACATTTTATGGAACAAATTATATAAAAGAGAATGAAGCAGAGTTGTTTTATCTCAAAAAAAAAAAAAAAAAGAAAAACAATGCAATGGAGAAAATTAATATTGACAAAGTAATAATTTCAGATTTCCAAACTTGGGGCCATATTTGATTCCGGTCCGTGTATATGCCAATACGAAGCACAACAGACCGCTCATGACAAGGCAACAACAGAATTGTATGTGGGCATTTGGGCAGAATTAGGAAAGGAATATAAAAGAGCTGTGTGTGTACAGCTTTACATACACAAAACATTAAGCAGGTCTTTACTTTAAAAGAAGCCAGACTTTTGATAAAGGAAGACACAAGAACATGCGATGAGCATTTGATAAAGAAAACACGAAGAACCAAGATTTTGGAAGCAGATAAGAGACAAGGTAATAAAATGGGATGAAACTAAAACATTTGGGTTATCGGACTCAGATCTACTTGCATATATAGGTCTCATTCTAGGGTTGAAGGAAGACGGGCAGAGGCCAGATAGTAAATTTGTTAAACTACATGTAGTAGATTTTTTTTTTTTTTTACAAAAATGGCAGACTGGAACAGAGCAATACATACAACACATAAGGCAATACTGAATTTGGCAGACTGGAACAGAGCAATACATACAACACAAGGCAATACTGAATTTGAAAGACAACACAGAATAAAACTGAAAATGGCATGGTGTGAAAGATTAAATTAAAGATATTACAGATCAGTGGAGGGGCGATACGTGTTTTTCTCCTAGACATGCAACTAAGTAGCGAAAGTTTAGAAATTTTGCAAGGAAATGTTTGCACAAATATTTTATACTCCCATGAAGGCTGAAACAATGTTTCCCTTCGCAAGAGGTATATGTTGGATATGTAATGGCTCAGAAAGAGATTCATGGGAGCATATATTTTGAGGAATGGTCAGAGCTGCTTCAGTACAAAAATGAATTAAGCAACATGTTAAAATTTTACTTGAGAAAACTGCACCTCAAAATGCAGGGGTTTTTTTTTATTGATATGGCGTAAAATAAGATGTACTACAGAGGTGAAAGCTTTGCTATCTTTACTGCTGAGAGTGGCTGAAAAATACAGAACTAGAAAATGGACAATCATTAAGAGAGAGAGGCAAAAAAAATAATTACGGAGATTAAAAATATGGATTATGTGGTATACAGAAAGTATGTGCAAAACACTTACTTGCAAAACTCCCAAACCTTCTGGACTTCAATGAATACTTGGAAGCTCTACAGATTTCTTTCCATTTTCCCTTCTATTTTCCCAATCTTTTCCAACTTCATTTGACGGATTCATATATTCCTCATGCAATGTATACATTGTACTGATTATCCCTTTTTAATAGCATCTCCAATCATCCTAAACACAGCTAAAATCTCTTACCAAAGCTAGTTTTTCACTTAAGCACTCCTGTCCCTCTCTCTTTGCCTATAACATTACAATGGAAGTCTCAGATTTTTATTTTTTGGAGTTGGTCATTTCAACAATCCCTCTCCAATCTTCATTTGACTTTTAGCAGCATTGTGTGACTAGAGGATTTCTTTATGGCAGTCTTGATTGCTCTATATCAAAAAAATGGTAAAGTAGATTTTTTGTCGGTGTTAAAACACTAACAGTAGCTTTTGATGCACTAATCCTCATGGACAGAGAATTCAACTATCATGCCACATGGTGTTTTCACTATTATCTGTAACTACCGCTTCACACCTAACAGGTTAATTTGGCAGTATTCCACCAAATCTCTAGGTTTTTACTTAAGACTAAAAGACTTTTATAGACAAAATTACTAGTCTAATTAGCTTCTATTACCAAGCTATAAATGTAAATAGCTGCTGTTCTCAGTGAAAGCCTACAGCAAAAGTGTATCATAATAAAATCGAAAAAACACAAAGGAAGCAATGCAAGTCAATGCAGACAGCTAAAATGGCTTGCACACAAAGTGCATAATTAGAGAAACACAGAAGAAATCACATATTTCTTACATGCTGCCCACTTGGGATTGAACCGAATGAACAGAAAGGTAGTCTGGAGACAAAAATACATTTGGGTGGCACTATCCTTTAAGGAAAGCATTTACTTCACATAATCCAAACTATACCAAGCCTGTTGTGGGGTAAGGACTCTGCTTTTTTAATGTCAAGTTACACTACACCAAACAGATAGGTAGGTATAGGAAGCATTACCCTTTTCAGGTTATTTTCTAAAGACCACCACAGCAATTCTAATTTATCTGTTTTCAGAGAGTGTACCAATTTATTCCTTTGTCTGATTTCATAAATTTTATGTTTTTTTTTAATATATGCATGCAGCTACCATATACTTGGGGTGCAAGACGCACTTTCTTCAGGAAAACTCATTGCAGCAGTGAAAATCAACATTTGGGTTTACCATTGTCAAGCTCTCTCTCTTTCCAGCCAAAATCCATCAGCTATGCTCCTATGCACACAAAGGCCAGTGCCGGTGTCACAATCACTGCACGGAATCCTTGCTGGTGTTCAAAACGTCATGGCTCTCAAATATTTCATTTTGTGAATCAGCACCAGCAAAATGCTGTTTGTATAATGGTTTCCATCTCTTCAAATATCTACAATCAGAATATAATAAAATTGAGGAAGTGTGATATGGTAGGTTGTTGACCCTTTTTTCCACTGTCATGACAATATTTTTCTTCTTTTTCATTATTTCAACATCTTTTTCTAAAATGGATAGCAGCTGTCCAGCTATAAAAACAAGAGAAGGGATATGGCAGGTACAGGTCAGAAAGATGAATCTTTAGAGAATAAATCTACCCACTTCAACTTGATTGCAGAAGACAATATGCCTATTCAAATGACCCCAAACATAGGGATATTAAATTATCAAACTTCTGCTCTCCATCATCAGTGCTGTCAAAAGGTAACAGAGCAGAACGTTCGCCAACACCAATAGTAGTCATCGCTTGCGATCATTCTAGTTCTGGACACTACAATGGCATTTTAAAATCAAGTGAGACCCAAAATTACTTCCCCAGTTCAGATCCTGTTCTCATACAGTCCACCTTCAAATACAAAACCACTGTAATTGTCTCAACTCTCAAGATTCTGATAAAGGAACTTTGCTTTACAGCCTTTAAGTTCTCCTCCAGAAGATCACTTTTGTGGACGTTACATTTTGTAGCAGAACTTTGCAGGTGGCCTATAGGGATCTTTCATCTTCAAATAAGAAGCACAGAAAATTAGACGCACCCCCCCCCCCTGCCAGCACTTTATGACACATTCCAGGATGGGAAAAAAAATCATAAGCACCAGCTGAAATACAAACATACATTATAACAAATGTACAAGTTTTCTTTAGAAGTGTAGAATAAGGCCATCTCTATATAACATTTTGTGCATTTGATAACCTCTAATTTTTACCAAATAAACATGGTAGAAAAATTGGACATAACTTAGCTTATCTTGCACTTGTGTCTACACCAGCTTAGCTCGTCTTGCACTTGTGTCTACACCAGCTCAGCTTCATTTTACAACAAATCCAGGAAAATGAAATTTATTCCTGGTAGTGATGCTGATGAATTAGATGAGCGATTTGAGTAGAAATGTCAGAGCTCGTGCACTGAATACAAACTGATTAGCCAGCTGATGATATGTAAAGTGGATATATAAAAAGTGCTCACACCCCTGTTAAAATGCCAGATTTTTGTGATATAAAAAAAAAATGAGACCACAATAAATCATTTCAAAACTTTTCCAACCTTTAATGTAACCTATAACCTGTACAATATAATTGAAAAACAAACATCTGTTAGGGAAAAAATAAAAAATGTACAATACGCTGGTTGCATAAGTGTGCACATCCTTAAACTAATACTTTGCTGAAGATTTAATTACAGAATTCAATCTTCTTGGGTACACACCTGCTATCAATTAGAGAGCCTCTGATTTTAACCCTAAATAAAGCTCAGCTATCCTAGTAGGATTTTCCTGACATTTACTCAGTTACCTGCTACAGCAAAAGCCATGGTTCGCAGAGAGCTTACAAAGCATCAAAGGGATCTCATTGTTGAAAGGCATCAGCCAGGAAAAGAGTACAAAAACATTTCCACAGCATTGGATATACCATGGAACACAGTTAAGGCAGTCATCAAAAAGTGGAGAAAATATGGGGCAACATTGACGTTGCAAAGAACTGGACGTCCCTCCAAAATTTATGAAAAGATGAGACTAAAACTGGTCAGGGAGGCTGACAAGAGACCTACAGAAACAGTGAAGGAATTTCTGGCAAGTACTGGTTGTGTACAACATGTTGGGCGGCGCAGTGGTGCAGCGGTTAACGTTGTCGCCTCACAGCAAGAGGTTCCCCAGTTAGATTCTCGACTGGGGTGCCTTCTGTGTAGAGTTTGCATGTTCTCCCTGTGTTCGCGTGGGTTTCCTCCCACATTCCAAAGACATGCATCTGGTGCATTTCTCCCCGGGCCTCCGCTGAAAACAGGCTCTGTGGAACCTAGTCGGACTTTCCCGGTCAACAAATGTTAAAATAAATAAATAAATAAAATCTCCCATATTCTCCATATGTCTATAGACTATGGGATAGGGTTGCAAGACAGAAGCCTTTTCTTACACAGAAAACATCCAGGCCCGGCTAAAACTTGCAAAACAATACATAAAGTCTCCCAAAAGCATCTGGGATAATGCGTTATTGACTGATGAGACCAAGGCTGAACTTTTTGGCTACAATTCCAAAAGCTACATTTGGCGCAAAAATACTTTGCATCACCAAAAGAACAGCATCCCCATGGTGAAGCATGGTAGTGGCAGTATCATGCTCTGAGATTGCTTTTATTCAGCTGGAAGTGGGGAAGTGAGGCCTTAGTCAAGGTGGAGGAAATTATGAACAGTTCCAAAACGCCAGTCACTTTTGGCCCAAAACCTTCAGGCATCTGCTAGAAAGATGAAGAGGAATTTCACCTTTCAACATGAGAATGACCCCAAGCATACATCCAAATCAACAAAAGAATGGTTTCACCAGAAGAAAATTAAAGTTTTGGAATGGCCCAGCCACAGCCCAGACCCAAGTCCAATAGAAAATTTGTGGGGTAACCTGAGGAGGGATGTGCACACAAAAGATGCTCTCGCAATCGGACAGATTTGGAGCACTTTTGCAAGGAAGAGTGGACTAATATTACCAACTCAAGATGTGCCATGCTGATACTCCTACCAAAGACAATTGAATGTGGTAATTAAATCAAAAGGTGCTTCAACAAAGTATTAGTCTGAGGGTGTGCACACTTATGCAACCAGCTTATTGTTATGTATTTTTTTATATTCCCCCCCCCAACAGGTTTGTTTTTCAATTGAATTGTACAGGTTATTGGTTACAATAAAAGTGGGAAAAGTTTTGAAATGATTTATTGTTGTCTTTTTTTTTTTTTTTTATTATCACACACACATCTGGCATTTTAACAGGGGTGTGTACACTTTATACCCACTGTGTATATATATTACATATGCTTGAAAATTAGAGGAGGAACTATTTTACATCAATCTTGCTGTAGTACACGTAAATTGTGTTGGAGGAAGCATTTTACATCCAGAATACAAGAGTATCAAAAGGTCCAGATATTTACCTCATTTTTTCAGTCCCTTACTTATAAAATCTGGGGCTAATTGGCAAGTATTTCCTTCAGAAAATGCATACTAACATGAATCCTGTTATTCTAGCAACTTTCTAATTTTATAATAGCAATATCTGAAATCTGTTCCTATTTTTGAGTCTTTGCCCCAACTTTATTTTAGGCTTTATCCAGATTTCTTGAGCTAAGAGGTTGAGAGAGATGCATACCGCTTAACTGCTGCTGTCACTGCTCGGTCAATCTCACCTTCTCTCTCTCATATACATACACACCTTTCTTTCTCTCTTAAAAAATGTTTTCCATTTTACAGTCACTAAACAGCAAAAGCATTGCTTAGCGACTGTGAAATAATGGCTCAGTCGATCTCACTCTCACTTTGCAGGCATACACATGCACAGAGAAACATTTTAATTTTACACTCATAAAACAGTAAGTGCTGAGTAGCGAGCAGAAAATAATGGCAAGTATTAGCTTCCTTATAGTCCAAGCTTTTCGGCACCTTAATATGCTACTGTGAAGCATTGGGCTAAATTTTCAGGGGCATTACCTGTACATTAAAACCTTGCTGGAGAAATCTCTGCTCCAATCAGAATGGAGATATACAGCTTGCCCAATTTCTAAATAATACACCCATTTCTCAGTCACAAAATAAAAGTCAAGAAAAATGCTTTTTTGTTTTGCTCTTATTCCCAAAGGAATATTGTAAACTGCTACTCATACCCCATGCCAACAATCTACAGCTGCAAAAGCATTTTCTAAATTACCCTTAAAGTTCCAGAACAAACCACACTCAGTTAAGCCCTTAATCAACACCTGTGGGAAACCTCACATCACTGCTTCAACAATCATGGATAAACTTTCATGGTTTGCCACCTTTTCTCAGCACACATATCTCTAACTTCTCTATTGCTTACATTTGGGCTTAATATCTAGTTCATTAACATCTGCTACTTGCAGTACTAAGATCTTTTCCTACCACATCTCCACTATTTTACATACCACTAGCTCCTTAAAGGTTTTGTTCATCTGCTACTAGAAGACATTGTCCACTGCCAGACCCTCATGGCCAACCAACATAAAGAGTAAGAGCAGGTTTCTCCACGTTTGTTAATGTACCAGGTCATCAACATTTCTGTCTGGATAGTGATCACACCTATGGAGAGGGATTCCTTGAACGCCTGCAACACTAGAGGAATTGCCCTCATCTCCATTACATCGATGTAAAGTTTGGCCTCTGTCAGATCATGAAGCTTGGACATTATTCCCTTTGAAATACCCAGAACCCACTCTAGATGGGATGCATCCCTGGTCACCATGGATCCTGGGTGGTAGGGAATAAAAGGAAGACCTAAAGAAAGCAGAGGAGAACTTAGCAGCCATTGAAAAGGTTGCTTGCAAATCCCAGTGAGTTTGATGGAACAGTGCACAGGATGATGAAGAATGGCCCACTCGATGGAGAGGGTCCACTGCAATATCCTCAGTTTAATGTCTCCAAGTCTCTTGGCTTTCTAATACCGCGAAGGGAATGGACCACATTCCCAAGACAACATATGATTAAAGTTTGTGAAATTAGCATTGTTTCAATCTTTGATGTAAGTCACAGTGTGCTAGAATAAACTCCTGCAATTCATATGCTGTTATACGTATCAGTAAAATATCAAAGTATGATATAAAAGAATTTACAAAGACACATTTCTACTGTTGGAACTGTCTGGGTATCCTTCTTCCACAATGCCCCTATTTCTGCCTATGAATTCTGGTATTTTATCACTCTCTCTCTGTACTTAAGACACTGTAGTCACCCGGTGTAGCAATTTGAATGATCAATACTACTTTTGTCTTCTTTTCATGGACATCTATACCTGCTCTTCTCGCTTCTAATTGGTTGGTAAGGGGCGATACTTAAGCAATAACCCACAGCTGGGTGTGGGTAATGCTGGATTTACCCACAGTTGGTGTGGTTTGGTCACAAGGGCGAAGCTCGAGTGACCAAAGAAAGCCAACCATGGGTAAATCCAGCACTGCCCACACCCAGCCGTGGGTTATTGCTATTATACGACATTTTTTTTTTTTTTTTTTTTTTTTTTTAAAAACACTTTTCTTAACGAATATTTGTATAATACATCTGTGCTGCCCTTCTGTGTTTTGTTGGTATCCCAGGGCTTTTTTTTGATGTACTGTGCATGTGTATAGGACTTGTGTTCCCACACTTACACAGTACAATAGCGCTATGAAGTAGCAGCAATGGAGAAGGGAAGATCTCCATTGCTTTTTTTTTTTTTTTTGGATTATAAAAAAGAAACCGGGAGACTTATGTTTGGGAGAATCGGGACACACAAAATCAAAGGGTAATCCGGTACGTTTTTTTAAGTTTTGTATAACACACCTGATTATCCTTTTATATGTCTGTGCCATCTCCCAAAAGTAAAATGTCTTCCATCTCCAAAACATAAAAGGTCTTCAGTCCCCCCCCCCCAATACAAAACCAGAGATATACTAACGGGAAAAAGTCTGGGTGACCAGACCTTTTTCCGCTGGTATATTCTCAGATTTACTAGGTTAAGAAGGGAGGTGATGATTAGCGATCAGCAGTATGGTTTCATGCCAGGAAAGAGCACTACAGCTGCGATGTTTGCTCTGAGACTGTTGATGGAGAAATATAGGGAAGGTCAGAAGTAGCTGCAGTATGTCTTTGTGGACTTGGAGAAAGCATATGATAGTGTGCCTAGAGAGGAGTTTATTGTACGAGGAAGTCAGGAGTGACAGAAGTATGCAAGAGTGGTACAGGATATGTACGAGGGTAGTGTGACAGTGGTGAAGTCTGCATTGGGAGTGACAGATCCGTTTAAGGTGGAAGTGGGATCACATCAAGGATCAGCTCTGAGCCCTTTCTTATTTGCAATGGTGATGGACAGGTTGAGTTGGCGAAGGTGGATAAGTTTAAGTACTTGCGATCAACAGTTCAGAGTAATGGTGAGTGTGGAAGAGAGATAAAGAAAAGATTACAGGCAGGGTAGAATGGGTGGAGAAGTGTGTCAGGAGTGTTGTGACAGACGGGTACCAGTGAAAAGGGAAGATCTACAAGAGGGTAGTGAGACCAGCTATGTTGTATGGGTTGGAGACAGTGGCATTGACAAAAAGGCAGGAGTCAGAGCTAAAGATGTTAAGATTTGCACTGGGTGTGACAAGGATGGACAGGATTAGGAATCAGTATATTAGAGGGTCAGTTCAGGTTGGACGGTTTGGAGACAAAGTCAGAGAGGCAAGATTGCACTGGTTTGGACATGTGCGGAGGAGGGATGATGGGTATATTGGGAAAAGGATGCTAAGGATGGAGCTGCCAGGAAAGAGGAAAAGAGGAATGCGTAAGCTAAGGTTTATGGACGTGGTGAGAGAGGACATGCAGGCGGGTTGGTGTGACAGAGCAATATGCAGAGGGCAGGAAACAGATGATCCGCTGTGGCGACCCGTAATGGGAACAGCTGAAAGAAGATATTCTCGGATTTACAACGGGTATGCTGGTTGGGCTAGCCAATCAGCGTGCTCGTTTTTGAATAATAATGGCCAGTCATTGTATAATATGGGATATTAAAGCTATTTTCTACAATGCTTTGTGGCTCCTGTTTCCAATGCTTCTCAGCTACTACATTATTACAATGTTTGCACAATCCCTAGTGCAACAGTCTTGCCACATTGCTGAGCCTTTCAGTATGTAGTCCTCCTGCCATTACAAAACCTACATTTTGTCCGGTTCACCCACATGTTCAATGGGCTTTGTAAATCAAGGTGTATGTAGTCCACTGTCCTGGGTCGCCAATATTAACCTTTCGTCTTTTGATTTAAATTCACCTGTCCTTAACCATTCCTGCATTTGGTTCTGAATGATATGAAGCTGTTCCAAGAGTTTCCTGCACTTACAATTGTATTTATGCATTTTTCATATTTCCTGCCTTCTCATCTAATCCTTCACCTTATATGCATTTTGATTTTTGGCGCATTCAGTTGCTGCCTGCCTTTTTTTTTTTTTTTTTTTTTTTTTTTTTTTAATAGCAGAAATGTATGCATTCCTATGATTGCAGAGCTACACTTGCACTCTATTTCCAGGAGGCCCATACATCCTTTAGAACAGTGTTTTGTAAATTATTTGATAAGCATTAAGCATTTTTCTTGTTTTCCTGGCCAACTGATCCAATAACTTCTGGGGTCAGTCAGTCAATCATATCAAAACTGTAAGTTAGGACAGGAAGAGCAAATTGGTTTACAGCTTGGACTTTGTTCCTAGATGTCAGAGCTGCGTTTAGTATTAATTTTAGCTTTCTATAATATTCCTAAGCTTTATTCACATTTGTTCACGTTTTAATGCCAATCTTCCAATTATTCTCAAATATCTTGCTCCTCGGCGTTTCGTAAAAAATCTACTGCCAATCATTAGCGGAACAGGGTTCCACTGTGGCGACCCCTTACCAGGAAATAGCCTAAGACACAAACCTTTACACTTCCTCTTGCTCAAAGTTCTTTTATATCACATTCCTGTCCCAGACCGATTTTCTTGGTGCTGCAACTTTCCTGCTTTAAAGGTTATTTTGCATATTTATTAAGACCAAATGAGATTCTTGTATCAGCTGAGAAAATATTGACAACTTGTAGTTGTGTTTTCAGTTCTTCATCTGATGAGCTACACAGTTTTAAAATTATCCACAAAAAGAAGATAAGTCTTTACACTTTGTTGTTTTCTGGGATCCAAACTGTAGCCATGACCTAAATCTAAGTAGGCAGCTTAATGGGTTAAAGGCAAGACAGAGAAGCAGTGGTGACAGTCACCCTGGATTACAGTCTTTGAATTTTTATCCCCGGAATAATAACGTCCTTTACCATGGCTTAACTGCAAAGTCCGTTCATGGTCGCTGTAATGTAATGTAATTGATTGGTACAGTGTGTATGTTCTACATTTCTAAGCGCACTCTATCCATGAATGCGAGATGCTTTCAAATGCTTTTTTATAGTCTATCTGTGCCATACTTATAAATGGAGAACTGTAAAATGGGGAAGAATCTGACTATTTAGCAAATGACCCTTTGTTCCATATGACTTTTTGTTATCCTTTTCTCTTGCCACGATTGAGTTTTCTTCTAAAGGACTATAAAACTCTGTTGGCATCAATTCCAATGTATAGTTTTGTATGGAAGGAAAGTTATTGGTCTATAACCTTTAGGATAGCTTGCAGGTTTGGGAGTATTGTTTTTCCTGTTAACCAGGTCGGCTCCTCTTTGGGGTGCCCATATAACTAGCTCTTACTCATAGCTAAATCTTCATGTGAACACATTTATACTTTTAGCCAGAAGTTAGGTACGGCATCTGGGCCTGGGGTTTCCAGTTAGGAGCTTTTAATTTTGTTTCCATTTCTCGGACAGTTACTTCATCCCATGTCATATATTGTACATTTGAACTTCTTATTCTTTCTTTTACTTCTACCCCTTCAGCATCTTGGTTATGTTCCACAGGATCTTCACCAAAAAACATGAAATGGACACATTTTAAAGAAATTAACTGTGATGTTTATTTTTTTTTTGCCTTATCTCCCAATTCTCTAAAAAACCTTTTTGGGTCACCAATAAAATTACTTATTTTGTACTTTTCCTTTATATTTATCTGCGTATCTTCTAAGTTTTTCTGTTTGTGCTGATATCTTTAGTTTATTTGCAATAATGTAGGACAGACCCTGCTCTGTTCTCATACACTGCGTTGTTTTTATCATGTCTGAGTATTTTTGTTGATCTGTTCCCTCCTCTTTAACAGTGACACTTGTTAACTGCTTTACAGCTTAATCTATTCGATAACTCCATGATGGCATTTGATTTCTCCCCCTTCCTTTCCTTTACTGCCCTGTGTTTTTGTGGTAAGACTTACCTTTGGTGCAACTCTTTGTATCAATTTTTATTTATTTTATTTTACATTTGTTGACCGGGCTAGTCTAACTGGATATATGTCCATTTTCAGTAGAGGCTCAGGGAGAAAAGCTCCAATATATGCAATTATGCATTAAATGCAATAGTATCATAACATACAATATATGTAATAGCAGGAAGTGACATTAAAATTGATTTAGATCAGACAAAGTGTACAGAGTCAGCAAGAGAAAAAAAACTTAAGATAACCTATAGTATGAAAAAATACAAAATAAGCAGGATTAGTTATTTTACATCAGAGGCCTGGGTACAGGCATACATACTCATGTTTACTTACAGCTAAGTAGAAGGGGAGTACTTCTAAAGTAAGTCACTCATTTAATAGAGCCGAGAGGCAGTCTCCTTTAATACTAGGTAGTGGTTGTCATTTTTAGTTTAACCAAATAGACTTCGTAGGACAGAATAGAGGGGATGAGTGAGGGGAGTGGGAGACAGCGAATAGGATGTTAGGGTTAGAGCAAGGGCATAGCCAGTGTGTTATGAGGTATTCCTTGAGATATTTTTTGAAGAGCAATGTAGAAGAAAGAGAAGAGTTCATTAGAAGTTGGTTCCAGGCTTTTATATTGAGTCTCCAGCCTTGTTATTACGTTTAGTAGTGGAAACTAGTAGCTTATTAGCAGAGCGTAGTGTTTCAAGATTCTTGTATGGAGTAATCAGACTAGAGAGAATTGGGGTATTCATAGGGTGGTAGAGAATCTTTTGGGTGATAGTAAGCTGTTGATAATTAAGTTGGTTCTGCAGTTCTCGCCATCCCAGTTGTTTAAGGTTGTGACAGTGATGGGTTCTAAAAGGGGCACCTGTGGCGAATATAGCAATGTAATTTTAGCTGGTTGCTAGTTTGCTCAGGTTGTTTTTAGATAGGTTGGTGCAAATGACAGAGGCATAAAACAGGGTAGAGATAAGGTGGGTTGGGCAATGGTAGTTCTGGCCAATGGTGTGAGGAAGGTTTTGATTCTATAAAGGCAGCCTAGTTTCTGTTTACTGACTTTATAGTAGTATTAATATGATCATCATAGTTAAGGTAGTGGTCTACTGTGATGCCTAAGAGTAGAGTTGTAGTGTCTGGGGATATGGTAATTCCATGGTTAGAGGTTACTGTAAAATGACATTGTGGAGACTTTTGGGTAGGAGTGAAAAGCAACAATCTTGTTTTTTTGGGGTTCAGGAGAAGGCAATGTTGCATAAACCAATTTTCAACGTTATTAAATACTGAGTGAGGGTCTGGAGTGAGGAAATAGAATTGGCAGAACAGATTAAAGTTGAATCATCTGCATACTGTATACAGGCGGCTTGTGGAGTGTTAGCTTTAAGATCATTAATAAAGATAGTAAAGAGAAGGGGACCTAATATAGAGCCTTGAGGTACTCCAATATTAACAGGGAGGGATGTAGATCAATTATTATCCCAGAGGACAGCTTGTTGTCTGTTATCTAAATAGGATTTAAACCAGAGTATTGCCTGGGTATCAAGTGATAGGGCTGTTAGTATATGTCAGTAAGTAGCTGATGGTTGACCATGTCAAAGGTTTTGACAGGTCAATAAATAGTGCAGAGGAAAGGGTTATTATTGGGATTTTTGTTTATGCAGTCAGAAAAGGATAGCAAGGCAGTGGTAGTACTGTGGCATGGTCTAAAACCATGCTGACAGCAAGTAAATTATGAGAGAAAAGGTGGAAGAGTAGCTGTTGTTGGATACATTTTTCCATTATTTTAGCTGATGGAGAGAGAGTAAGGCTATTGGTCGATAGTTAGAAATCTCAGTAGAAGAGCCACCCTTATGCAGAGGGATAATGTGCAAAACTTTCCAGATGGAGGGAACTGTTCCTTCTGAGATTGTTCTGTTTGTAAGGATGGATATAGGATAGGCAATGACTTTAGATGCTATTTGTAGGTATTCAGCTGGTAGACAGTCAGCTGAAGGGGGTGCATGGTTTTAGTTTTTGAAGGAGGGAGCAGATGAGTGATGTTGGTACTGGTTGTAGGTGAAAAGAAGGAGCTGAGCTATTTGTGCCATCTGATAGGCTAGGAGCTAACAGGGGGGTAGAGTATTTGTTTTGCTTTCCTCCTTTGCACAAATATTGCATCATATAAAATCTTTTTCCTTTCCCATGTTTATATTTCTTCTTCAGATGTCTCCTGTCCCACCTGTTTCTCCTTACTTAGGGGACTCATTGTTCCATCACACCGTGATACAACCTGTGAGACTTTCTAAACTAAGTCATTCATCACTTTGCAGGTATTCCATAACATCAGCTTCTAGTTTTTTAAACTTTTACTTTACTAATCTTCTGTTCTACGTTACCCCTTTGTGATCTAATTTTTTGTACTGTGAAATTTTCCATATCTGGGTGCCTTTGACTATATTTCTCTTCAAATATCTTTTGGGCTTCATCAGATCTCTCTTTTTCCCCATGTCCATTTTTTTAAACCTTTCAAAAATCTAGATTTTGTTCTTTATATTTTCACACTTCAAGTTCCTTTTTCCAAACGCCCCAAGGTTTCTTGATCTACATGAATCTGTTGTATTAAATGAACACAGATTTACATTTAAATCTATCAGACAGTTTTTCTTGTGCAAGTATTTTTCTTTCCTCCAATTTTTCTCTTACTCTTTGTCCAGAAATTCTGGGCTTCTTGCATAATAGTAACAATACATGAAATTTCCTTCTTATCCTCAACAGTCCACTATCATCTTTAATGCTCTTTTTTGGCCTATCAGATTGTGATTTTCGTGGATTACTACTACCTTCTACAACAGGGAGAAGCCATATCAAGTGGAATCTAGCATGACAGACAAGACTGATAGATGCTGCCAGACAGCCCTAGAGATGAAAGATGGAGCTCTCTGGTTGATATTGATGAGATAGGGCCTGTAAAACTTGCTGAGGACACTGGAGGTGCGGCTGTGTGCTAATTTTTGGGTGGCATTTTGTGGTCTGGACTGGCATTAACAAGGACTTCTCTAGGTTGTGATTCCTAGGTCTAAGCACAAATGAAGCAAGGAGTCCCTAGCTTGAACAAGCTTACCTTTCGTGGCAGCAGTTATGAGCTAGTCATCTGGGTAAGGGAATAATTAGAACCCCTACAGTCTGAGCTTTACTACTACCACGCACATGGTGAATAATGGGTGGGCGGCCTTTGGTGAGTCTGTAGGGCAGTGTTTTAAATTGAAAATGAATGGATCCCAGACAAAAAACAATGAAACTTTCTGGACTACCTTGCTATCTTGACATGGTAGTGGGTGCCCTAAAGGTCCACAAAGCACATACAGTCATCCTTTCTCAGAACAAGCAATAGGGACTGAACCATGACCACCCAGACAGAAATACACTTTATGAACTGGTTTAACCGACTGAGGTCGCAGTTTTTCTTCAGAAGCATAAAGAATCCTGAACAGACTGAATCCTTGCTGGTCTGGTGGGGACCGGCATGGATGATGCATTTGTCTAGCAGCCTTGCAATTTCTTTGACGGTCACCTTTCGCTGCAGGAATGGATCAGGAAGGTTTCTTTGTGACTGTTCTGGGGAAGAAAGAAAACTAATGTAGTAGTATCTGGTTATTGCTTAGTGCACACAAATTGAGTGTGATAGCCAACCATGAGCGAGTACAGAGATAAGTGGCTTCTGACCGCTTCCCCAGAGTATGACAGGCAGCCTTTCAGGAGTGCTGGAAGGGTTTGTTGGTGAAGTGACCTCAAAATCCTTGGTTGTGCAGGCCACCTCGGCCTCTAGGGCGACATCCATATTTATTCTCTCCTCTCCAGGAGTGTCCTGTGCAAAACCCTTAAACTTACTAAACCATAAATCGCTTCCAACCCATTTGGTTTCAAGAAAAGGACCTTTGTGGGGTGGAGCAGCAGATGCAGATAGCAGAAATGTTGCTATCTTGTTTGCATCTGGAGTCATCATCCTCATCATCAAGTCCCTGTCATATGCTTTCTCCAAGTCTAGGAATGCCCAATTGGACTCTTTCCACATTTCTAACTTTTTTTTTTATCTCAACTGTCTCACTGCAAACATTTTTCAGAAACCGAAGGGGACATTACCCTATGAGCAAGGCTAGTTGGAGCTGGCTGCCATGACAAGGTAGGATGATGTAGAACCAAAACACCAGAATCCGGATGGATCATCTCTTCTCTCAAAAACAGAGAGCGCCTTCTCAAATGCTTTGAAAGCTGAAGCTGGTCCCAAAGAAGTTCTCTTGGGGTATGAGGCTCCAAATAGAGTGGGTCGCACGAGATGCAGTCTGGCACAGATCCGAAGTGGTCACCTGTGTATAATGAAGCAAAGGGATGGATAAAATAACCTGCGAGCCAACTAATCAAAAGAAAAACAGAATCTTCAAAAACAATAACCAACAGGCCAAGTACTAGTGTCTCAACTTAAACTTTTCAAGGTTAAAAACAAATGTCAAGAGATCCATTTAAATAAGTAGTCTTCACCCAGATTTATTTTATTGTATAACTGATAGAGGTAGGACTGAACGAGTATTTAAATGGATCTCCTGATATCCGTTTTTAACCTTGAAGAATTTCTTACTTCAAGGTACTAATTGTTTAATGAAGATGAGTGCCAGTCTTTTTTCTTGTATATTAGGAGAATCTCCGAGCTGACCTCAAACTCAGCACCCCAACATCAAACTCTCAGCTCCATGACTTCCTAACATCCAATGCCTTTGTCAAGCAGATGAAGTAAAGAACATCATAACTACTGGTCAAAAAGAGGAACCTCACACAAGCAATTCAAAGTTCCGATCTGGGATGGAGAAACCAAGTGAGGGGGGCCCTGTCCCAGTACTCCTGGAACTGCTCCCCCCCCATCTAGATTTGAATCCAAGAATTTCAGCATCATCCTATTCCCATTCTCTTTTGAAAGACTTCGGCATTGACCTGACAGAAAAAGCCAAAGATGGCCTGGAAGACTTATGGAAGGTTCTCTCCAAATATAAGTAGATTAGAGTCCTGGAGTAGACCGCTCTGGGTGAAAGCACAGATCCAGAAGAGCTGTAAGAGTCCGAGAACTGATCCAGATAGGATCCAGCCCCACGAAAACAGTACAGTTGTGTACACTTACCATAAATGTAGATGTTAGAGTGTATTCACTGTTGCAGTCATTACATTTGGGTTATCTGCTTGCAGTAGCCCTCAGTCGGCCCAATTAACAAAGTCTTGGGTCCTGTGTCAGTTGCTGTCCTTTCTTCCATGTGGTCATGTCGTCAGGGTATAAAACAAGCAGCCGATGTCATTGCATCAGTTTTTCTTGCCCCAGATGTCAGGTGCCCCCCTAATGGGAAGCAATTAAATATAAAAGTACAGTGATATGATATACCTCAAACAAAAAAGCAAATATACCAAAAAGCTTTTAAGCATAGTAAAGGAAAGGAAAGTAGAGGTATAACCAAAAGAAGTTAGGGGGCTAGAGGGAGGGTAACCAAGACTGCAACAGTGAATACACTCAAACATCTACATTTATGGCAAGTGTACACAACTGTACTACGTTCTTCGTGTTTCACTGTTGCAGTCATTACATTTGGGTAGATTTCCAAAGCTATGGTTGGGAGGAGGAATTTAAATAGCATTAGTATCAGCTATAAGGCCCTGCAAGACTGCAGTGGCAAAGCCAGCTCTGGATTTAGTGAAAATTGGCAAATGATAATGCTTGGTGAAAGTATGTACAGAACTCCAGGGAGCAGCTCCTAGGATGTCTCTGGTAGGGATGCCTCCGAGAAAGGCTGTAGAGGTAGATGCAGCCCTGGTGGAGTGAGGTCTGATCCCCTTGGGGGACAGGTTTTCCATGGTGCTTATAGCAGAAATGAATGCAATGGCCTATACATTTAGAAATGGTTTGCTTTGAAATAGCCTTCCCCTCTGCCCCTGCAGCAAATGCCACCAGAAGTTCAGATTTCCTTTGAGGTTTAGTCCCGTCCAAGTAGAATCCAAGTTGTCATCTAAGGAATGCAGTATCCGTTCCCCGTTCTGTGGATTGGGAAAGTAGGTTGGCAAATGGACTTAAGAGCCACACTGGATACCACCTTGGGCATGAAAGATGATGAAAGGCTCCACTGTCATAAGGGCCTGTAATTCAGATACCCTTCTAGCTGAAGTGATTGCTAAAAGGGAAGCTGTTTTCCAAGAAAGAAATTTTAAGTCCGCAGTAGCAGGTGGCTTGAAAGGAGGTAGAGTGAGTTTCTCCAAAACAAAGTTAAGGTCCCAGGCAGGGGTTGGAGCTCTCATGGGTGGTCTCAAAATGTTGGCCCCCCGAAGGAACTGCTTGAGCAGTGGATGAGAGAAGAGGGGAGGTTCTGTGTTATAATGAGCTGAAATGGCTGAGGCATGGATTTTTATGGAGGAAGAAGACAGGTCCTTGTGAAGCACGTCAGTTAAGTATTGTAAAATCTGAGAAACTGGGAGCTGCTGTGCTCATCCCTTGAGATTGGTTCCAGGCACAGAATCTTTTCCATTTTTCAGAATAAGATTTTCTAGTTCTAGGCCTCCTTGCCTCTAAAATGATATCCATCACAGGTTTACTGAGGGATGGTAAAGGAAAGATTAGGTAATTTAGCCAGGCTGCAAGGTTCAGTGTTAGAAGCTGAGGGGGCAGAATCTGGTTCTCCTGCTGGGACAACAGGGAAGGAGTCTGAGGCAGGTGCCATGGGGATAGCCGTGACACTGCACAAGAGGGGGTACCAATGTTGGCGTGGCCAGTCTGGAGCAATCAAAATCATCCTTGGTTTGTCCTGTGATTTTTAGTAGTACTTTGGACAGCAGAGGCGGGGGGGGGGGGGGGGGGCACAGACTGATAGGTTTTCCCAGCCGAAGGAGGACAGAACATCCACTTTCCAGGCTTGTTTGTGGGGAGTCCTTGTGCAAACATTTGTCCAACTGGTAGTTCCGGGGAGAGGCAAATAGGTCTATATCTGGTTCCCCCATTTGTTTGTCAACATGTTGAAAATCCTTGGTTCCAGTTTCCACTCGTGTGGGTCCATGAGGTTTCTGTGGGTCCATGAGGTTTCTGCTTAGTCCGTCTGCCAGTGTATTTAAATTTGCCTGGCAGGAATCGATCTTGTAGGTGCACTTGGTAGCTCAAGGCTGTGTTCCACAATGCCATGGCTAGTCTGCAGAAGGGGTAAGAATGTATACCCCCTGCTTATGTACCACAACAGTGGTGTTGTCCGTCTTTACCATTAGCTGTCCTGGAAGAATGTGGTCCTTGAAGGCTGTCAGAGCATTCTGTACAGCCAAGATTTCTTTTCGATTGATATGCAGGTGCAGTCGAGTTGGGTTCCATTTGCCCTGAATGCGCTTCCCTACCAGGAGAGCCCCCCCCATGCATAGTCTGATGAATCTGTTGTTAGGGTTTGGGCGGCAGGGGGTGGTGTGAAAGGTAGTCCCTTGTTTTGGTGGCAGGCCTCTGCCCACCAAAGGAACTCTAGGTGCAGGCAAGGTATGATAGAAATCATTGCTTCTAGATCCTGGGAATGTTAACACCATAGGCTTTTAAGATACCACTGTAGTTTCCTCATATGCAGTCTTGCATATGGAACTAGAAGAATGCAGGAGGCCATGAACCCCAAGGCTTGCAGTTTGCCTTGCAGATAGCAGGGTTTTTGTGGCCACTTGTTTGAAGTAGGTTGTCAAATGAATTTGTTTTTCTGGCGTGAGGTAAGCCATCTGGGAAGTTGTATTCAAGCTTGCTCCCAGGAATATAATTTGACAGGGTACCAGGTGAGATTTCTTTTCGTTTATGGTGTACCCCGGACAGGTTAGAACCCTTTGTACAAAGGCCAGACGATTCAAAAGTATGAGCTGGATTTCTACCTGAATTAGACAATCGTCCAGGTATGGGTACATTTGAATACTTCTTTGCCTGCAAAATGCAATAACTGGAGCTAGGCGATTTGTGAATACCCTGGGCGCAGTAGATAAGCCAAAGGGCAGTGCAGAGAACGGATTGCGTGTCTAGCCTGCTTTGAAGCGAAGGTATCTTCTGCAAGATTCCCCGATTGGGATGTGCAGGTATGCTTCTTTTAAATCTAGTGTTGCCAACCAGGCGTCTTTGCCTAGCATAGGAAGCAACTGGAGAAGAGTCAGCATCTTGAATTTTTGAATCATCAAAAAGGTGTTTAGAGTAGACAGGTCCAGGATAGGATGCCATGAATTGTCTTGTGTACCAGAAGTCTCGTCCCTTTTCCTCTTCTGGTACCAACTGAATAGCCCCCATGCTTAAGGGAGAGAGAAAGTACTTGTTTTTGGGCCTCTGCCCACGTTTTTGGGGGTAGGTCCGGCCACCCGTTTGGTGTTGGCAAAGTGTGGAAGGAAAATATGTATCCCTGGGACACTATTTAAAACCCATTTGTCCTGGGTAATGTGCTCTTCATGCAAAGAACTGGGAGCTATCTTTCCCCCCAAAGGGGCAGTCAGTTGATAAGTGCTTGGAAATTTTAAAAGGAAGTCATTGAGATAGTTTACCATAGGGGGGAGTCTTATTACTCTAAGATTTGGAAGTGGAGGCCCCCCACTGCTTAGTCCTGTGTGTCACCTGGGACTGAAACTTGGGGTTTCTGCCGTGATTGGGTTTGGCTTGAGAAGACCTGGAAGGGGCTGGAAAGGACCAATTTTTAGAGGGCCAGTGCCTACTAAATCTAGGAGGCTGAACTTGTAAGAAATCTTTAACAGTTTGCATAGATTTAGCTTTATCGTCCATCTTTTTAAGAACTTCCTCAGCCTTGTTGCCAAACAGGCCATCCTGATTTAAGGGAGCATCCAACAATTTAGCTTTAACATGATCAGGTAAAGATTGCTCCTTAACCCAAGCATGCCTTCTGAGCACAGACCAAGTAACAGCAGCCCTGCAAGAAGCCTCTAATGAATCAAAACCACATTGCAAAGTATGTTTTCCAACCTGTTCAGCAGAATGCATTAAATCCTGCAATTCTTTAATTTTTGCACACAATCAGGAATCATCATTTTCTGTTTAAACAATTCAATAACATATTGCTGATACTTTTAACATATATAAAACTGGTAGTTTAAAGCCCTAATGGCAAAGGCTGCAGAAGTGTAAACCTTCTTACCCCATCTATCCAGCGCCCTGGAGTCTCTATCAGAAGGGGTAGGATTTTTAGCAGTAGAAGCCTTAATGCCCTTGGGCCCCTGAGAAATAGTCTCTAGATCTGCAATAGGATTTTTAAAAAGGAACTTGTGTGACTCCGGGACCCTGTAGTATCATTCAGGTTTTCTGGGAGCAGGAGGCAAGAAATCAGGGGCCAAACTAGATTCCGAAAAAGCATCAACAATGTCTAGTACAGGAGGAATAGCTAAAGGCCTATGCTGAGGCAGGAGTAAGAAATCCCTGAGCCTCTTTTTTAAAATCGGAAAAATCCTGGCTTTCCCAGTGGAAACGCTCCCTTAGAGTATGTAAGGTTTCACCAAAAGAAAAATCCTCTGGAGGGGAAGCAGAGGGAACAGAGTCCTCTGCATCAGAATACTCATAAGTAGAAAAGGGCAAATCCAGATCATTAGAAGAACCAGAAAAAAAACAGAATCCTGGTCAGAAGATTCATAAACAACTTCAGTCCTAGGCCTTTTAGAAGGGAGAGATTGGCTACCCCTGATTAGAGTTATTAGATCTTCAGCCATTCTTATTATGTTTTTTAGGCATAGAGGTCTGAGGATATGGCCTGGGCGTCAGTTTTTTAGGCATGGTTTGAGATTTAGGCCCAAGTGAAGAAGGAGGCGTCTGTTTCATATGCAAGTCCATAGGCCTGAATACACCCTCAGAAGCCAGTGCCTGCACAGCGGCTCCGGACCCATCCAAGGTAGAGACATCTGTGGGTTCCACAGTTGAAACATCTCACGGCATACCGGACACTGAATGGGTCTCAAGGGCTGCAAAACGCCTCACCGAGTACCGTCAAACTGGCGACTGGCTTAGGAGAAGTGTCGTCGGCAGTTTTGGACCTCGGCGGCCTGTCTATCTTTGCATTTTTTTCGGAATCCCGGTAGTTCTGATGGCTAACCGATGACATTCCTGGATAATTAAAATAGAGAATCAAAATATTTAGTAGTGAAAATATACAGACGATTGATAGTGTGCTGATTAAATAAAGCACAAAACCGACAGCAAGGTACATCATGGTCAGGGCCTAGGCAAGGAATACAGTACGAATGAAAATCTTTATGAGGTATTTGCTTTCCACAAGTAATGCAATTATTAACTTTTACTGACATCGGTAAGGAGCAAGAAAAAGTTTCCCCAACGGGGTACTTGGCTTTAGTTCAAGACTTTGGTTCTGAAACTCGAAAACGAAAATTTCAGAAGCTGGCAGGCCAGTACTTGCGAACTGCTTCGGGCATCGCATGGCAAGAAAGACTGATGTAATGGCGTCGGCTGCATGTTTTATAAACCTGACGACATGGAAGAAGGGACAGCAACCGACGCAGGACCAAAGACTTTGTTAATCAGGCCGACTGAGGGCTACCTGTAAGCAGGTAACCCAAATGTAATGACTGCAACAGTGAAACACTTAAGAACATCTGGCAGCTTTCAGAACAGGACCAAAAGGACTGACAGATCTGGGGATCTTTTCTTTGAGTTCACAGGAACATACTTTTCTCTTAGCCCTTCTCTTTCTCCCTTTCCTTTTTTCTATCCTGTTTACATTTCTCTCTTGGATCTATTGTGGGGCCTTTCAGAAAGCTTTTTGGCCAAGTGGAGAGCCTGCCTGAGAAGAAACAGATTCTCCTGTTGGGGCAGGGAGAAGGCCTTTGAGTAACAACTTAGGACAGTGTCTGTAAGGGCCTGTGGCCCCAAAAGCAAACAGATATCTCAGACTCTGCCCAAGTATTAAACTATCTGGTGAGGATCTTGGTGAGGAATTTTGTGCCCACAGACAAAATATTTTTTTTAAAAAGTCAGTCACCAAATCAGACATTTCAGGATACTACACGGTATATTTTGTGTTAAGGCATACTACAAAAGAAAAACAAAGCAACCCAACAAGAAAGATACTATTTACAAGTTATTATAGAAAAACTATAAATCAGAAAGAAAGGCTTTTTGTAAAAGGGAGAAGAAATCTGAAAAAGATTGGGAAACACCCAACAGCTAAGGTAAGTACGAAACAACCCTAGAAAAGAAAGTTAGACTTATCTGGACAAAAAAGAGCAGAGAGACTTCAAGAGACAAACAAGAACGGTTAGGGAGGGAGAATAGTGATAAAGGGAGAAACTTGAGCCTTGGATACAAAGTTTTAAAATTGCCAGCATCGAATCTGGCTGGATCAGACGTACCCATAACTTGAGACAGATGGAAGAGAGATTCAGATCAATGCAAAGTAAACTGAAGTAAGCAAACTCACATTTAACAAGAAAAAGCAGGTATAACCAGAAATGTTCCAAATAACTGCAACAACTTCATTTTTGTCCCTTTGCCTATACTTCTATAAAGCAAATTTCAGTAATATTTTGGACACAGCAAAACTGCAGTTAGATGAGTTTTTGTAAACACAGAAGAGGCAATATAGGGGGTACCCTCACATCATGACAGTCAGGGTTATTACTGGAGTCCAATTTTAGTCCAGAAATAAAAAAAAGACATCACAACCACTTCTAGATGATCATATTTAAGTACCTAAATAATCATTCAGAATGGTAATTTTTAAAATTTCCTTTCAAAAAACATGTTTCTTGCACAATATGGAAGATGCTTATCAATCCCAAGAAGGTTCTCTCACACAGGCACCTACATTCCAAATAGCAGAGAAAGTTTTCTACTCCCGTCATCTGGACCATTCACAACCTCAATATTAGTGTTTATCTCACGTCCTTGCACATCTCAGAAACTCATAGCATGATTATTTTAATTTATGCTTCGGACAAAGCAAGACAATTTCATCCCATAAATGGAAAATAGATCCACATGCATGCCAAGACACTATACACACAACGGTCTCCCAGAAGGGCATCTATTTGCTACACAGTCAAGTCAAACCGTCTTGCGCGCACACTCTTGAGAAGAGGATCTGGAAGGCAGATTCACTCACTCTCTAGTATTTAGATCTTTATATCCTCTTCCTTTCCTCGGTTTTAATTCAGAAGGTCCTGCTCAAAGTAAAATGAGATAACGGCAGTTTAAATCAACTCCAAAGCAAAAGTGATACAGTCTGTTGAGTGTGATCACTCTTTCACCATAGCCCTCATCCGTGTGCATATTCCTACTGATGCAACAGGGCAAGGTATTAGACAGACGAACTTCACAACCCTTGATCTGTCAGACTGGAGAAGAGCAGATTCCTAGCAGCAGTTCCTTTTAAAAGTCATGATTCTCAAAAAGAACCCAGGAGACCAAATAAGAAATCATGCAAGCAAAAGTGAAAATAATTAAACTATTTGCATTGCTGCACTAGGCACTTTTTGCTGTCATATGCAAAGACCCCCGTTCTACTCTAGACCCTTTACATGAATCTGTTTCGGCCTTTTAGTTTTGGATTCGGACTTTGCTCACTCATAAAAAGCTCACACTCAAGGTCTGCTTGTGTGTGTGCAGATAATATCAGAGTACCCTGTTAAAGAAAATAATTCATGTTAGGCTTTAAGATCAGCACCAATAAGCCACTCCAGTGGCAGAGAGAGTTAAAGCCAATGAAATTGATCCAAATCAGCCAAAATAAAACAAAAAAAAAAACAAAGAAATGGCTAACTGACAGTATCACACCACTGGAGCCAAGACGTAAAAATACACAAGCTTTTAGTGACACAGTTAAGCACTTTTCATCCCACAGGGCTTCATCAAAACTAAAGATATGCACACCACATTTAAATATAAAGTAAGTAAATGTCAGAAATTCTATCCATTTTTCAACCATTAATTGACAATTGATAAAAATCTTCTGTACAAGATACTAAAATTGATAAGACTCCAATACCTATATAAATGCACACATACAAAACCTAACAATTTGCAATTATAACAGGGAGTAATATTAAAACGTTATTTTACATCAACAATAATTTCAAAGTCAATAGCTTTCCTTGAAATCAGCTAGTTAATGTAGATTTTTTACCAAGTAAAACCATGCTGATTTAAGATAGATAAGCATACCAGTTTTCTTGTCTTTATCCAAAACAACCAGAAGGCATATTCTGAAACATTTCCTAAGGTTGTATGGTTGATAGGCTTCTACTTGGTAAGCAAAATCAAACGTCTCATTTATAAACAAGTACCACATTGGCCAACTTCCATGAATTTGACATAAAACATTTAGTTACTAGACTAGTGCATTTAATAAAAAGATGTAAGTGACTGAGAAAGAGATTGTTTGCAAAGTTAACTAGGAAACAACATTATGTGTAACGAGGACCTTTGCAGTTATCCATCTTAATCCTCACGGATGCACAGCCATATTTTTCAGTAAAAGCACAGACTGGTGCAATTACTTTTATTTAATCTGCTGTGAACCACCGGATTGTCATTCTTTAAATTAAATAAAATCAGAGAAATATTTTGTTAAGCATACTGGCCAAGTCCATACTCACAAAGATACTCCCCCTCATCTAGGATTGGTCCATTTCTGGTGAAACTACCACTGACATTAAAAGCTTCCTATTATAATGGCTACATAGCAGTTTGTTCTTTAACCTGGTCTAGGAAACTTTTACAGAAATGTTTATCTTCTTGCAGGTCTGTCAAATGCTTTTTAGTTGGAAGAGAGTTCTGAAAAGTTTTACATTTTCTACCGTCTTTTATGATCAGTTCCAATGGGTACATACATCTGATTAACAATCCTTGTTTTACACTGCTAAAGAGCTTTAAAGCAAGCCCTCACAGACATGTCCTAACATTGGGAAGAGTTGTTTCTACAAATGTTATTTTAAATCATAAAATGCTTTGGTCACCTTTAAATCATTCAGATTTTGACAAATGGAAAACTGAAAAACAGTGTGGTTTGAAATACCAAAAGACAGTAGTGAAATAATTTAACAGTTTGGTTGTAATATTAGTTAACAGCAAATCCAAGAATTATTATATGGGAAATCTTATTTGAGCCAAATTTTTTGTATGAACACGAATGTCACAATTGCATTCAAAATCTGCTAACAAGGTTCCCCCATATCAAGATTTTCCATTGACACATTCAATAAAATGAAACTATTCTTACAGTTCATTTTAGGGCTTCTGTAAACGACCACAATTCTAAGCCTTTGATTACCAAACAACCCATCACTTCCACCACTGTTACTTCCACTTTCTGATCCATTGTCAATAATTCAGAAGGAAAATATTCTTCGACAAAGATACCACCCTCTGAGGTATTAGTTCTTAGGCAAATCAATAGCTTGGCAAGCAGACTTCACATTTCCAAGCCACGGTAGGAACTATAAATGGAATAGTAAACCAGCATGTTTAAGCAGCAAGTTAAGTTATGCTGTGGTCTTCAACACGGAATGAATGAATTCACAAGATTTGTAACTCTATAGTTGCCCCTTCTTCCAGAATGTGAAAACTGAAGTCTAAAAAAGAATCCTGGAATTTTTTGTTCAACATCTTGCCCTGAGTATAAGTAGAATGAAACCCATCCCTATCAAGACAAGCACCATTGTTATTGAAATTGTCAAAATTCTTTAATGCAATACTCCATCAGACATTTATTAAATAAGTAGAAAGTAAAATTACACCAAAGCACCTGCACATAGTAGGCAGCACAGTCACGGACCAAACTGGTGAACCAAGGCTGGGGCAATACTGCTATCCAATGTGCTGACCATCTGAAGATGCAGTGAATACAAAATGCATTTTTTTTTTTTTTTTTTTTTAGAAATTTGTTAACTGCGGTAGTGGATTGATCCCAAAAAGACCAACTTTAACCACATCATGGGGGGGGGTACTTCAGGAGCAAAACGAAGATACAATAGGGACAAGTCAGTGACATCAGAGATGGTTATAATAGAGTTGGAGAAAAAGGAATGAAAAGTAGTCAGAGTACATTTGTAATGTGTCAGTATACATGCTTACTCACCCCATATACGATTTCTGCTCCATGCTTATTGACCATCAAGTTATCTAACAGCTAGACTACTCCCCCTCACTTGGAAATTCACACAGGATCAGGCTGACAGCCTTTTGAAGCCAGCCATCATTCAGGCAACCATGTTTGGTATTCTGTGCTCCCATCTGCTTCTCAGATTATCTTCTACAGAAGCAAGTGCTGACTCCCGAACCCAGGTCAGCACAGGGCACTGAGGTAAACCTTTCTAACATGCCCCTTGGCCAGAAATCACACAAAACCCAGGGCAGGTAAGTTTGGCTTACCACCAAGTATAGGGCCTGGACATGTGTATCCTTCCAACCTTAGCAAGTCTGGTTTACCCCCCAGAATGGCTCTCTCTCCCTCAGGTTAGCCAAAACCATTTGCATGCTCCTACATACACACTTGCATACATACTCCCAAAAAGCTATCATTACCAGTTTGAGGTGCCAAGCTGATGTCAACTTGGTCAGTGCCCAGCAGTAAGCTTCTGCTTGCCAGAACACTGGCCAAAAGAACCCCCCCCCCCACCATTGTATAAGCAAGCAACAATAGCCACTCATCTTTGTGTCTCTGGTGTGTGTGAAGTTATATATTCTCCTTCAGTCTAAACATTCTTCCCTAACCCATTTTCAATACCTCCAATTGGTATGAGAAGACTTAACAGAAAAGACAATCACCATAAAAGATTTGCTGAGTGGAGGTATAAGGGACAGATGCATTCTTTTAGTACCCCAAAGGGGCAATTTCACAGGTGTGGACATTATTATACTGAATGACAAATGTCAATAAGTAGTATGAAACAATGTCTGGCGTTACTGACTATTTTATAAATGCTCTGAGAGTCAATCAATCATAAGCGGGGCCTTTTTTTGAATACATTCTCCCCGGTACCACCATAGTCACCTGTGGGAAGTGGCTAGCTACAAGGGACAGTCCAATGGTACTAGGAAGAAAATTCATTTTAAGAAGTGTAGTAAAGTTCATTATTATTTATTTGCATTTAAACCAGTACCTAACATCAGGCTTGCCACCATTTGTGTTGAGGAAGTCATTAAAAATATTGTACTGAACACACCTACATGCCCCTGCATTTACGTACAGAAATGGGCGATAGCCGAGATCAAGACACAGCATTCTGCTTTCTGCAGTTGCAAAAGTGGCTAAATAAGTCTGTTAAATGAGTCTATTTTACAGATAATGCTAAGAAAACTATATCGGACCACTTTATGTACCCAACTGAGTGCCCACTCCACCTACTGCAGGTCTTTGGAATGGAAGAGGAAACCACAGCACCCGGAGAAAACCTACACAAACATAGGAACTCCCTGCAGAAGGCATCACAGCCTGTTAATCAAACCAGAGTACCCCTTGCTGTCAGGCAACAACGTTACCCATTCTATCACTGTGTCACCCCCTTCGATTACAAGACATGTAAATGGCTAAATATTACCGTCAACATACTCATCAGCACTCTTGTCCTAAGGTTTTTCACAACATTCAAGATGGGATAAGTCCACAAGATGCACAGCAGAAAGCCTTGCTACAAAATCATTTCTCACCTAGAAAAAATTGCCCAGGCACCGTGCCACCCGATGTTAGTTCACAGTGCCCCTATCCATTAGGGCAACTGGAATGATCCCTGGAGTGAACTTTGTTATTCATCCACTCATCAAGATTTCTCTTGAAGAGGGCCAGTGAGGTGCTCTGCTTGACATGAATGGGTAGCTTATTCCAGAGTATGGGCAGCCTTTGGGAGATGAACCTGTCCCTCCAGCATGTTCTGGTACTGAGTTGTGATCTCTTGAGTGTGTGGTGCAGGGGGATTGGGATTTCTTTAGGTGTAGCATTTCAAGTAGGACTGGGTCGGACATGGCTTTGTAAGTCAAGCAGAGATCACCTCTAAGTAGATAAGAGACTGAACAGCTGAAGTTCGAGTCTGACCATGTAGGACATGTGCTTAAGGCTCAGGATCCTTTTTGTGAGGTACTTGTGTCCTCTCCAGCTGTTGTAGGTGGTCTCGTCAGGTACACGCCAAACGGGGCACTATATTTGATAACTGGTCTAATGAGGGATGAGTAGAGAGGGATGATGACCTCTTCCTGGATGCAAAACCTTTGGTTATAAGATGTGCCATGCAGAAGGACTTTCTGACCACAGTGGCAATGTGGTGGTCGAAGGTGAGGTGGCTGTTGACTGGGTGCCCAGATCTCTTATGGCCCCCTTCAGTGTTCAGTAGGCTCCCATGAATGTAGTAATTCATGGGAACAGAGTTTTTTCCAAAGGGGATGATGCGCATTTTTGGCGTCAAGCTTCAGGCCATGGTTCCGACACCATTCATTGGTCTTGGAGAGGCCCTTTTGTAGGATGTCTGCATCACTTGGGAACTTGATAATGACCCCTAGCTTGCAGTCAGTGAACTTGGTCAGCTAAAGTCCTTCTGTGTTGGCCTGGACTTCTGAAAAGTAGATGCTAAACAGGAGGGGGCCCAGGACCTCCTGTGGGACACCACTCATGACTGGTCGATAGTCTGACTTGGAATCCGCAACTTTCATTCTGTGGGTCCCATCTGTGAGCCAGTTTGTTAACCCACCTAGTGATGCAAGGATTGATGCCTAGTTTGACGAGTTTATCTATGATACCCGAGTGGGGAATGGTATCAAAGGCCTTGCCCAGGTCAAGGTAGGCTGCATACACCGCTTTACCCTCATCCACAGCCTTGACTGCCTCGAAGAATAAGTCAACCAGGCTCAGCAGGCAGGATTATCCCCTTGACAAAGCCAAACTGTGTGGGGTCAAGAGTTTGGAGATTGCCTATATATCTTTGTTGAGCAGGTCCATGATGATGCACTCTATAGCTCTGCATGCCAGACACATCAGGCTAATGGGAGATAGTTCTCAGGGTCTGTAGTTGCTCCCCCTTTATGCAGCAGGATGACTGTAGCAGTGTGCCATTCGTTACGCACATAGCCTGAGGTAAGGCTGTGATGATTGAACAGGCACGCAGATGTGCTGACAGTTCATTTTGTAGCTCATGTAGGATGCAATCAGGGATATTATCAGGTCCCATGGACACTATTCTTGGCTTTGGACAATGCAGCTTTTACCTGTGCCGCAGAAATGGTGGGTACCAGGCTTTCTTCTGATATGTGATAGGGCCCGGGGGGGGGGGGTTTAAGTTGACACAATGTGTCAGACAGTATGTTGGCTATATCTGTTGGCCCAGTATAGGAGGTGTCGCTGTGCAATAACTCGGACCAAATCTGGGTATTGCCTTTGAGACTTTTAATACAGCTATAGAAGGCTCTGTGGTTGTTTTTGGTGTCAGCCACAATTCTTCCTTCATAGCTGGCTTCTGGAACTGTATGCCATAGCCACCCCCAATAAAACACACACACACCAGTCAGTGCAGTTCTGTGGACAGCTCATCTTAACAATGGTAAACACTCCTAAAATTAATAAGTTTGGAAAAAAGGTAAAGGCAATTTAACAAAATCTGCAACAATATCACAACACATTTCATTGCTCAAAAGTATACACTGTGATGAATACAATGTATGCCAAGCAACACTGCAGGGCCGAATAGGAACTGCACAGTCAGGAACAGAAAAATTAGCCGTGGAACCAAAGTTATTAAATATCACAAGTGAAAGAAAATCATGGCAGAGCTCACACTAAGCTAACCGCTCAACATCGCTGCACACTCAGCAGCCCAGAAAAAGCCAAGTGACAGAGATGGCATAACCTTAGCAGTTTGACAAAGGCTGCAAGTTGCAAACAATGATAGTCCTACTTTACTCCTGGGTTTGATTCCCTCAAACTCGGCTGCATGTGGAAAATAATACCCCCCCCCCAAAAAAAAACAAGAATACCAACATAACATACACACACAAACCCCCCCAAATCAAATACTTGGCAATAATGGAGCACATTACCCTCCACCGTTGCAGTTTTGCTTTTGCAACGGTGGAAAATCCACAACTGATAGCACCATCATACTGACAGCTGTGATGACCTATACATGACTATTTTCAGATGTTAGCAATGAAATACTAATGTCAGTGGATGTTTACAAGACACACTCTATACATAACACTTGCAGTTCCACAAGCATTTTAACATGTTATAATATGTGCCTTGTCTGTTACACCCATTTGCAACAATAACTAGAATCTGGCTGCTAAACTCGGCAGCATCCAATAGTCAAGCAAGAGTTCTGATACACTTTATAAGATGTGCTTGTGTGTGCTGCACAAATTTGAGAGAATAACTGGGAAAAATATATGCTATTTTAGGGTCTATATTAAATCAACGAAAATCCATTACATCGAATACCAAAACAGTGACATTACTCGAACCACAAAAATACCAAACGCACTAAATAGCGAAATTTAAAATATAGAACGTTCATATTCGGCCAACCCTACCGCCCGCTACCTACTACCAAACCAAACAAAATAAACCACATACATACACAAACCAAACCCTACTCCTAACCCTAAAGTAAAGCACCAAAACTCAACTTCTAACCCTACACTAAACCCCACATACACAACTATGTACTATCCTTAACCCCTCCCTAACCCAAAGGGCCGTAACTACTGCACACTTCCCCTACGGAGATATACCAAACAAAATAAATGTTGTGTCTTTTGTCTTTTCCCGGTTAGGGGTCGCCACAGCAGAACTCCGGTCTGCTAATGACTGGCAGATAGATTTCTACTTGCCGAGTTGCCAGCCCTGACACACAACCTTCAACGAAGGTACGCCCATTCATGCATGTCTCCCCGCAGAAGACGCTCTAGCTGAGAATCAAACCGGACAGCGTCTTATTGTGAGGCGACAACGCTACCGCAGCACCACCACTGCAGCATATACCAAACAAAATAAATAATACACAAATACATTTATCAAAACCCTACTTCTAACACTACACTAAATCTTACACACATTACCTATCTATGCACTTACTTAACCCGTACCCTAACCCTAAGGTCCGTAACCATCACACACTTACCTTACGGAGCTATACCACAGATGGACCAACCAAAACACTTAGACGTTTCTAATTTCGCGGCTTTGCATGTTCGACGATTACATATTTCGCACAATACGTGTCGATGATTTCGTATTCGCGTAAACGGAGTTCCGACAATCTAATAGGAACCCGCTATTTTAATTCACTTTCATTGGTTAACCGAGTTAGAGCACAGATCGTAAAAGGATAAAAATGCACTGTATTTGTCTGCTTTTACTGTTGCGTTTCTTCCTACTTTATTTAGCTTTTGCTGCTTGCTCTTAAAAGTATTCTGCTGCATTTATTACTGCTTGTTAGTAGCCTAATTAAACGGTAACGGTTATTCTATTCTACGCCTTTTGGTTTAAACACTTGGATTTCAGGGCAGTTTTACATTAGGAAGGTTTGTGGTCTACACTCATGATACATCCTTCTAAGTTGGGGAATTTCTGGTTGAAGGCTTATTGTGCCTGCTTCTCTGAACCATTTCTTTCTGAAATTGGCACACTTTGTTTGCTGTAGCATAAACTAAATTCAGACCTGCTGAATCTAGATCTATTTGTATAACTTGAGCACTAAACTAGGCCATCTTTTGTTGGAGAGGGTACTCCTGCACCCTAGGGGCAGTGTGTGCAGTTATAACTAGTCTGATTGAAGGCTGCTGGAACAGGGCTCAGTTTTGAGCTTTTCTTTTGATTAATTTGCTTAAAATCACTTTGATCATTTGTTACCATTATATTTAAGTGTGTATCTGTTCTCCTGACCTAAACAGGGTTTAAATATCTATAAGCGTAGTATGATTACAGGTTTTGCTGTGCTAAGATCTGTTTGTATGATTCCTGCGTTTCCTGCTATGCCATCTTGTGATGGCTGGGGCCTGCCTGAACTTAGTGGGAGTAAGTGAACTGGTTGGAAATGGTCTGGCATATGGGAGTAAGTGAACTGGTTGGAAATGGTCTGGCATACGGTGTTTAGCTAAGAGCTCAGGGACAAGGGTTGATTAGTCAATTCCAGTGTTCTATTTTACTTTAATTTTTGTGGTATTTAAACCACGCAATTGCGCGGGTTTGTGCTTATATGCACGTCGCGCACAACCTCTGCACAGTTTCAACCCTTTGTGTGGTATCTTGGCTGCATTTTTCCCCCCTTACCAGCACTCCTGTGTAAGTGAGGGCCTCCCTTGCAGCTACTGTATTCATTTTATCCAGCCCTACTCACACCCATTGGTACTCTCTTCAGATAGTTGAGTGGGTACTATCCAGATACTGACAACCATAGGAAGACAATTTCCTATGCTTTTTCCTGCTAATCTGGAGAAAAGGACCTGTACCGATTGACTAGACAGAGGGACCGAGCTAGGAAAGATGTGCAGCAGGTAAAGGTGATAAAGGATAACGAGGGAAACATACAAGCGAGGAGAGTGTGTTGAGGAGATGCAAATAATACTTTAAGGGTTGATGAATGAAGAGAATGAGAGGGAGAGAAGGTTGGATGATGTAGGGATAGTGAATCATGAAGTACAATGGGATTAGCAAGGAGGAAGTAAGGACAGCTATGAAGAGGATGAAGAATGGAAATGCTGTTGGTCCAGATGACATACCTATGGAAGCATGGAGGTGTTTAGGTGAAATGGCAGTGGAGTTTTTAACCAGATTGTTTAATGAAATCTTGGAAAGCGAGAGGATGCCTGAGGAATGGAGAGAAAAAGAATTTTGGTACCGATTTTTAAGAATAAGGGTGATGTGTAGAGCTGTAGTAACTACAGAGGGATTAAATTGATCAGTCACAGCATGAAGTTATGGGAAAGAGTAGTGAAGCTAGGTTAAGAAGGGACGTGATGATTAGTGATCAGCAGTATGGTTTCATGCCAGGAAAGAGCACTACAGATGCGATGTTTGCTCTGAGAGTGTTGATGGAGAAGTACAGAGAAGGTCAGAAGGAGTTGCATTGTGTTTTTGTAGACTTAGAGGAAGGATATGACAGGGTGCCTAGAGAGGAGTTGTGGTATTGTATGAGGAAGTCGGGAGTGTCAGAGAAGTATGTAAGAGTGGTACAGGAGATGTACGAGGGTAGTGTGACAGCAGCGAGGTCTGCGGTGGGAGTGACGGATGCGTTTAAGGTGGAGGTGGGGTTACATCAAGGATCAGCTCTGAGCCCTTTCTTATTTGCAATGGTGATGGACAGGTTGACAGACGAGATCAGACAGGAGTCCCCATGGACTATGATGTTTGCAGATGACATTGTGTAGTGAGAGAGTAGGGAACAGGTGGAGGAGACCCTGGAGAGATGGAGATATGCTCTAGTCTAGAAAGAAGAGGAATGAAGGTCAGCAGGACTAAGACAGAATATGTGTGTGTGTGTGTGTGAACGAGAGGGAGGATAGAGGAATGGTGAGGATGCAAGGAGTAGAGGTGGTGAAGGTGGATGAGTTTAAATACTTGGGATCAATAGTTCAGAGTAACGGTGAGTGTCGAAGAGAGGTGAAGAAGAGAGTACAGGCAGGATGGAGTGGGTGGAGAAGTGTATCAGGAGTGATTTATGACAGACTAGTATCAGTAAGAGTGAAAGGGAAGGTCTACAAGAGGGTAGTGAGACCAGCTATTTTATATGGGTTGGAGACAGTGGCATTGACAAAAAGGCAGGAGTTTGAGCTGGATGTGGCAGAGTTAAAGATGTTAAGATTTGCACTGGGTGTGACAAGGGTGGACAGGATTAGGAACAAGTATATTAGAGGATCAGCCCAGGTTGGAAGGTTTGGAGACAAAGCCAGAGAGGCAAGATTACGTTGGTTTGGACATGTGCTGAGGAGGGATGCTGAGTACATTGGGAAAAAGATGCCAAGGATGAAGCTACCGGGTAACAGAAAAAGAGGAAGGCCTAAGATAAGGTTTATGGATGTGGTGAGAGAGGACATGCAGGTGGTTGGTGTGACAAAGTAAGACGCAGAGGACAGGAAGAAATGGAAACAGATGATCCGCTGTGGCGACCCCTAATGGGAACAGCTGAAAGAAGATGAATCTGGTTGATATGGGCATTCTGAGACAGTGTAGCAACTGCCTCATGTACACAGACAACCCTCTATTACTACCACCTAGGAACACAATATGTGAGAAATGCAATTACATTAAGAACCTAGAATCCTTGCTGTCTCAGTCACACCAATACATCTGGCACTGAGAAGGTTGTCTGCGCAAACACTACAACCACCACACTCCTACATATGCTGAGGTTCTCAGCAAAAACATACCCAAGCAAGTGAAACCTCCAAAGCAACACGCACATCACAACCCAGAGCACCAAGCAACATACACATGCACATCACAACCCAGAGCACCAAGCACCACACATAGTACACATGCCTGCATCTCACAGCCTCTAAGGCACCGCCACAAGCCCAACATATTAGTCATAGGAGACGATCATGAGAGGCACAGATGTGCCCCTCACCAGGCTAGACAAGGAAAAAGTCACAGTAAGTTGTGTGTCAGGTGCTAGAGTCTTTAGTAACCCCGGAATAAACGAGGCATGTAATATTTTGAGGAGGTAAAATTAGTTTTAAACATCTAAAGAGAGTGAAAATGACAGTCAGCGTTGATGAATTACCTAGCCGTAAGTATAAGTTTGTTGTTGACAAACTGGTTAAAACTGTTTAAAATTATTAGAATTAAAAGTAGTGTAGTGATTACTTTTAAGATTTAAAGTTTCATTTAATTACGCTATAGCATTTGACAGTAATGTTTTGAGGCTTGTATCCCTTTAATTTTGTGTTCTGCATTGTGATTTTTTCAAGTGCACTTTTCTGGTTGGCTTAATGATGTCATATTATGTTTTAAAGACTTTAAATGTGGTTGGAAAATTTTTCAAATGTTATCTGATGAAGTTACTGTATCGACAATAAAAAATGCTTCATTAAATATTTGGTTTCATTATTGGGCTTAGTTTGTGCCCATTTCCAGTGTGCCATTACAGAGTTTCAGGCGCTAGAATCTGCCATGTTACTCAAACACTCAAGTCTATTAACAACACGTCATCTTAAGACTCTCCCCGGGATTCATGAACCTTGCGCCAGGCGCCAGCATAGCGTCGGCGTTATAACGCCAAATATGGCTGCTTAGCGATTCAGGTATGAATGAATTCCACGTGCGCCGGACCGTCCCCGCCCCCGGCGTAGGTATGCAAAACACACTGTGTGCGGTATTGCACCATGCAAATGAGGGCAAATAGCGATCCACGAGTGGCGCGAAGCGTAAAGAACGGCAATGTAAACCAAAAAGCGGTTTACATTTACCCAAACATACCGGAGGAGTAACGGAAGGCTGTCAAAGTCAGGTATCATATAGGTGCAATATGCCAATGTGGAAAGGCACCGAGAATGTCCAAAGAAAATATGCACAAAATGTAAAAATGACATAAATGGCACGTCGTAGAAAGAACAGCAGACCCCGGGATGTGTGCACAGAAGTTGTAAAGCAATGAAATAATATGATAATGTCCGAAAAGAGCATTAGAACACAAATCAGCTGCACAGCCACCACACACCATAGTATGTATGTAAAGCTGCAACCCCAGCGCAATGGTTGTCAAGGAGTGGAGGCGGTGTCGGCCGTAACCAGGTATTAGTAGTCAATTCCATGCAAATGAGGCAGATAATAGTGAATCGCAAAACGGCGCCAGCGTAAGGATGGAGCAAGCGGCGAGCGGTACTACACCGAGGAGTGGCCTACACGAGATACATGTCAACCACACAGGGTGTGCCACTGTAGGAGGAAGGATATTGGAGGACAGCAAATCTGGGCTGTACAATGCACATTACAGCATCATGACTGGCGTGTTAGGAAATAGATGCGCTGACAGTACAGAATGCGCGTACAAATGCATGTGCACGAGGATGACTACGTTCCCGAAACCAGTCATGTGACGGCCTCACCGGCAACAACCAGGGATATAGGAAGGTAATGCGGAGAATACGAGGAAATGCGGAAGCAGTGTAAATGTATCCGTAACGAGCAATTAACACCAATCAATGCAGGAAGGGCAAGCGCCGGCAGCTGATAAGTCTGCATGCAGACTCCTGCAGAACGGGAAAGGGAGGCATATGAGAGCAAAGATAATAGGGGATGTAGTAGAAATGCAAAGAGCAAAGAACCGAAATAGCACAGCCAAGTACAGAGGTAGCATAACTGCGGCCGCAGATAAAATGCATCATATGCCATGTGCCTGCAGGATGCAGTAATGTAAGATGCCAGGCGAAGGCAATGCAGGCAACTGTAATGTAACACTACAGGCAGTACCGTTGCAGCTGCAAGCGTAAAACCACGGAAATAATCCATGGATAGGGCCGCTGACACACCCAATGACATCACCGGGTATACAGCACAACAGTAATAAATGTGAATCGCACAACACACAGCGATTTCCCAAACGCCGCACCGTAGGGTGTAAACAGACGGGAACTTTTAACATGTATATGCTGGGTGCCGCCGTGGCGTGATGCATAGGTATGTGGCAGAGACAGACGGAGTTGCGGAGGGTGGTGCCGACAACTACCGTAGGCCTCACAGGAGAAGGAGAGTGTTCAGACCAAGGGTGACCTACCAGGGCTGCGAGACCTGGAGATAGTAGAGCGCTACAGGGTGGACAGGGACACGTTACAGCAAATAGTGGAGCTGTGCCGGCCGCCTGAGAACAAGAGACAACAGAGGGAGCCCATCCCAGTGGACACAAAGGTATGTGTGAGCTTGCGAATACTGGCTACAGGTACCTTTCAAAGGCCCACCGGGACATAATGGGCATCTCACAGGCATCAGCATCCAGGGTACTACACCAGTTCCTGGATGCCATGTTACCACATGCCCATGAGCACATAAAGTTCCCCACATCTCAGGAGGAGTTGGCTAGCAATATGCCGCTTCCACCGTGTGGCACAATACCGGAGGTCCTGGGTGCGATAGACTCTGCGCACATAGAAAGCAAGTCACCGCCTGGGCAGCAGGGTAGACGCTACATAAACCGCAAGGGATACCCCTCCATCAATTGCCAGGTCGTGTGCAATGCGCGGGGCATTATCATGGATGTGTGTGCTGGCAGCCCTGGAAGCTACCACGACTCCCATATCTGGCATGCCTCACAGCTGTATCAGGTATTCGCCAGTGGGGACATCACACAAGGTCACCTTGTGGGGATGCTGGCTACGCACTGGAGCCGTGGTTGATGACACCCATCAGAAATGCACACACACACATGCAAGAACGCCATAATGAGGCACACGCACAAACGAGAATAATCATAGAGCGTGTGTTCGGGATCCTGAAATCACGGTTCCGGTGCTTGGATACATCCGGTGGAGCCTTGCAGTACTCTCCAGGCACAAGTGCCCACATATTCATAGTATGTTGTATGCTACACAATATGATTCTGCGGAAACAGCTGCTGCAGGGACATAATGCCGGAGGGCCACCAAGCCCGCCACAACTGCCAGGGCAAGCACAGGCACAGGGCGTGCGGCGCCACGGACACACTGAGCCAGCCCCAGTAGGTAGACAAGAGGCGTACCCAATATGCCTACGCCCTGGCAAAGAGGGAACGCATAGCACATACTTTGACAGTGTAGGCCCCATGGACTGACACCTCCTGACCTGCACACACAGTAAAATGGGCGCCACACAAACATGTCCGCCCGTAATGTGTACCGTATGTGCGGACGTATGTGTGACTCCAACAAAGGCACCGGCCAAACACTGCACACCCAATAGCCAGCAGAGCATGGAACGCCAACACCTCAACGCACGCCGGTTCAACAGCACACGGCGTAGCCATATGCTGCCACCATCGCTGCAAGTCGACCACACATGTACGCATGTGCATACACAGATACGGAAATACATATCAGTACACATGTAGAAATATATGTACGCATACACAGATAGAAAGGACAACAGGGTAACATGGAACCCAGGGATGCAAGTTCACAGATAAGTAAGACGCGAAATCACCACATATTAAACATAGTGACCGACAACCCGATCATCCTGGAGGGTGGGCAGGGCAGGTAACGCCAGCCATGGAAATGTTAACCTGCAGCAATACATATCCGCGTGTCGGGATGGTCACCGGTCCACGGTACAGTAACGGGATATGTGTAGGGTCACCACCTGTCCCACGTTGTGAGGGACAGTCCACCTTTGGGCAGTTGTGTCCTGCAAAACATTGACAAAATGGCAAATGTCCTGAGATTGTAGGACAAAACCATTTCCCATAATTACTTTATTAGTTGCAGAAAACAGTTATTTTGTAGAAGAAACATCTAAATATGGTAATAAACAGAATAAGCAACTGTAATGCTACAGCTTTGTATTCCGTCAAAAAAGTGAATCGCTGTCCTTTGTACTGGCCGTGGGTATGTGTTGGCATGCAAAATCTGGCGTACCTACTAAAACTGTCCCACTTTGGCCATTTGAAAAGGTGGCAACCCTACATATGTGCGTGTCATATCCATAGGACATGAGTGCGGAGATACACGCCGCCACCGGCGATGCGGCCAACGTAGGTATTGTGTTCAACCGTCGGTGCGGCGGAAAGCATACCAGTGAAGTGTACGACATTATGAGGCATTACCTCATCTGGGGTGTAAAACAGTGCATGTTCCTCGCAGTTCCTCCAAGTTCCACATTGAAAATGTCTCTCAAACAACCATTGTTAGGAATGTATATAAATGACATCCTGGTAAATAGAATGTACTCATAGTAAGTTAGTAAAGGTTCTTCACTGTAAGTAAATCAGCATATCATAATCAACCTATGACCTACTTAGCTGAAGTTGTCACTATGCCATTACTATGTGTTCCACATTATGCCCATGTGTTTTACATTACTACTGTGTGTGTTCCCCACTCCGGAAATAGAAGGTTGACAGCCATGGCGGCAATATGTGTATGTGTGAGGTGAGGTTGTCGTGTGTTCCGCTGTGTGTGTGTAATGTGTGTGCCAGTGTAAACTGTGTATGAAGGTGACATGTCACAAGCGGAGTGTAATAACAGGCGTAGGCATACAGTACAGGAACCATAGGCGTATGTACAGCAGTACCCACAAAGTAGTACTGACATCTCCTCAGTGGCTATGCGTGGCGGCGTAAAATGATGCAAAGCGCAAATGTCCCAAAGTGTACCACAGGGCCATAGCAAACAGGAGATGCAAAGGACGCATGTACAAACCACGACCGTAGGTATGGCGGCCATAACGTACACTCCACACGGTCCGTCGGCAACGTTACACAGCATCAGGCATGTACGGTGAAAATACGAATGTGCCATCCTGGCACCGATCGTGAACAGTCACGGTCCGGTAAATACCGCGGTGTGTTCCACGACCGTGACGTAAGCAAGCGGCACGAATAGGAGGCTACCGGTAGCATACAGTCCGCCCCAAGTATAGGACCACAATCACCGTAACTATCAGCGACAAAATGCCAATGGATGGTAGGCACGGACGAACATCCGCAGATATATAACCGATGTGAAGGAGGAATACGTGCAGGAAGCACACATGCAGGCGATACCGACAGCAGACGACATCAACAAAACAAACATTCCCGGAACAACACACAGGTAACCCGCGGCTCCCCAAGCACGGATGGAGCACACACACAAGCATATCTGGTATGTATAAATGCAAGACTCACACCCCGTACCCGTCACCCACATCCGCAGATATACCCCATTGCACATATCAAAGGGATAACAGCTAAAACCGTAGCAAACACATACAGGCAGTGAATGACAGCGGCATACCCACAACAAGCTCCTGGGAAACACTAGCAGCGGCTCATGCATCCATGCATTCGCTATGTACAGGAAAATAACAGCCATGTAACACATTTGAATGCACAACGCCATCGACAGGCGCCGCCAGGACACGGGGACCCACATGTCGAACACAATACCATACCCAACACACACAATCCACGGCTAACACCACAGCGAAATGTACCCGACAACACACATAGCGGATGCAGTCACACAAACATGATACAATACATACCATCCTCACGAAGGTATTGCAAATAACCAACGGCCACACGAGGAAAGAACCATGGCCTAGTGCCAGCGTGCTTAACGAAAGGAAGGGGATCCCTGCTGATATGCGCATAAGTACACACCGAGGAACAACTATTGGGCTGATTAAACCACCTGCCACAGGCGGCGAATATAAGGAAGACTCCTGGATATTCAAACCGTATGTTCATACCGAGCATACAAAGTAGAGAAAGAAAAAGGGAATAGAGGCGAACTCAAAACAAAAGGCCGGAAAGGTATGTCGAACCCACGACATGTACTGGTGTGTAACTCACGATACGTGACGAATCTGTACAGTATGTGAGCGGTGTGTGTAGGGAAGGATACCTGTCCATCAGGCAGAGAGAGGCGAAGGTTGGATATGTAATGCTAAAGCGCGCAGCATACCAACGACTGTGGACAACGTGTGCACAGCAGTGGGACAACATGTAAACACCAGCGATAACCCCAGGGCGGCTTGCCACCCTTTCAAAAGGCCAAAGTGGGAAATCGTGGGACACACTTCAGATGTTACAGGTGGACACATACCCATGGTCAGTACAAAGGTTAGAACTCTACTCTTTTGCATAAAGAAAAGTGTAGTCTTGTAGCAGTTCAGTTGCTTATTGTGTGTCTTGTAACAGTTAGGAATGTACATACATAAATAAGTATGTTATGCAACTCTTACATAAGAATGGGATATAGTGATGTCCCACAATCTCAGGACATTTGCCATTTGTGATAAATTTGTCAGGACACAACTGCCCAAGGAGGGACTGTCCCTTGCAAAGTGGCACAGGTGGTAACCCTACCCCAGGTCTGCCATAGGGGTTGCAAACACAGAACAATGCCACCACCCACCGATGCTGGCAGTGGATATCCAACACTGAAGTGCCACAGCAGGGGATAGGACATTTATGTATAGTGTCACAGCACACATGTGCATGGGCATATACCGTCGATGTCATACGGAATGTGCGCGGACGTGCACCTATCCCACGCAGTAGGCGACTATGTCAATTATGTGTAATGCAAAGCTGGCATGATGGATATGTTCACAAATCATAGACAGTATCACAGGCATAGCATGCATGATGGAGCGATGGGCTAATGTTATATACATACACAAGATATGTATGGCCTGCACATATGGGACAATGTAGTAGCAGAATAGGTACCGAAATGGAGGTAACAGCAAGTGACCATGTCCAAACGTTCCATAGCAGGTGCAATGTGTGCCACATGATGTCCAGCAGGGCCGTGTGTAAACACATGTGCAATGTACACAGTACTGACACCCCCCCCATGGTAGTGTCCACTGAACGGCAGAACTGGATGTCAACTGTCATGTCTATACAATCGTCCGCTGTGGTGGTACCATGGGTGTGTCACCCACCAGCAAGGCAGCTATCACACGACTAGTGACACAGTGTGCCCCTGTGGGATGTGCACAGGACCTATGTCCCACAGCATGGTGTGTGTCCAGTCTGTGGATGTCACACAGGCGCCGGGCTGAGCAATGTGGCATGTGTGCACACATGCAGGACTGCTCCTCCCCTGCCCACAGCAAGCGCCATGTAGGAGTACTACATGCATCAGTAATGTGGAGAACATGGCGCGTGGCAGAGTACATTACACCACTGTGTTAGTGGCATGCAGGTGAGCACAGATGTGTTACATGACTGTCATTTGCATATGTCAACTGTCTGAGCTGGGTAGAGAGCACAGCATGACTATACTGAGACATGTAACGTTGTATCCATTGTGTAAGGTACACCACACATGTGTCATTGTAACACGGCCTGCGTGTACATGTGTGTATGGCACAGGTACAAGGGCACCCAAGGTATCAGCTAGACATACGGTCCAGAAATGTGTAGTCCTGCACATGTGTACCCACACTATGGTGTAATATGGCAACCACAGCACCATGTGGGCCATGTGTGTGTACATCAACCATGTACAACGTGATATGCCTGTATAGGGACAGTATCCATGTGATACACACCGCATGACTGTCAGTATGCAAAGGTGATGTGTATGCACTATGTGTGATGTAACTGATGCAATGATATCTACATGATATATCTGCCACACTGACACCTGTATGGGTGTCAGCAACATGGAGTAGGATGAGCTAGAATGCTGCCAGGTATGTAGAAGTGGTACATGTAGGCATGTACAGTACTGTGTGACAGCAGGTAGTGTACGTATGAAAATACTGAGCATGAGGGGCCACATGTCTGAGGAACGTGCAATGCCACACGTCCCTGAAATGTTGTAGTCAGCATGATATGCCTGCACCACTGTGTGAACTGTACAGAAGGCACATGGCGTAACATGCCGATACATAGGGTACGATGTGATGCTGGATGTGTACACTGTCAATAGCATAAAGTGGAATGGTGCTGAAGGGCAAAGAGCGGATCATGTCTGATGTGATACCCTCTGTACCACCCCAACCACCCATGCAATAATATGACAGGTGGCCAGCATGGGATGTGGTGTGCTGTGGCGCACAGAAGCCCAACAAGGGTGCCAGGAAAGGCATGCAGGTAGTCAATGAGTGTGTGAAGCATGTATGTCAAGATGTGGCCCAGTGCCATACTGAATGGCCCAGTCATGGGTGTAGAGATGCAGCCCCATACGTGCAATGCAGTACCATCCATGTGTAGTGTGATAGATGTGGTAGTGTGGTGGTCAGGGTGCACAACGTACATGAATGGGCTAGCAGTCACTGTCGTGTGCTGCTGCAGAGACATGTAACAGCCAGGTTGGCGGGATACAACAACTACGGCGGTTGGAGGTGACATTGGGACTGTGTTCCCAGACATAACATGTGCATGCCAGTACTATGTATGTGTCCACAGGGTTAATACAATGTCCAGCCAAGGATTGGAACCCTGTAGTGAGTGAGAGTGTGTATTGTTGGTAGGTACCCCATTGGCAGGCAGGATGCCAGCAACATCTGTGTCGTCAATGCCTGCATGACCGTGGTATGCTGCATTGAATGTGGATGTAGTCAAACAGCAGAGACATACCACCACACTGCGTGAGGGCCCACACTGCAATGTCTGGCAGTCATGTGTAGGTAGCTAGCTGTGGAGTATGTCATGCACCAGCAGGACACACCATGACTGTCAAGTGACACACAACACACAGGTGAACAAAGCTACCGTGCAACAGCCTGCACATGTGCCCATACAGCACGTGTGCATGGAACAGGAATACCACTGTGGCGTCTGTGAAAATGCCAGCACCACCATGTCTCAGTGTGGAATAGCATGGTCCCTACCAGTGTGTAAATGTAGCAGAAGTGCACTGTGATCACTGTTGGCATAGGCACATAGACTGTCCATCGGACGGGGTGCCATGCCCTCAACTACCTCTGTCAGTGGATGTCAGTAATACCGGCTGTAGTGTGTATGTACCATGCATGCTGCTATGGTTGTGTGCTTAGGGTGTGGCTAGCAGGGATGGTAAGCATGGATGTTCAGCAAACAGAGGGGGGAGGTGTGTAGGCCTAGCATACAGACACATGGAGGTTTGGTGCATGCTGAGGGTAGTGTAGGTATGGTATGTGTCGTGCAATGTGTCACCCAGCTATGCGTACTGCATGGCCAAGCATGTGTGGGTACATGGGAGTCCATACTAGGGAAGGTCGTGTTGCTGGCAATACATAGCAGTAGCAACTGTCCCAGGTGCAATGTACAGCATGCCAACCCGACTGGCATGTAACCTGTGGTGTACAGTGTCTGCACTGTCGCGTGTCACAATGTGTGTAGTGGCCACAAACATGGGTATCTGAACATGGACTACCTATGATGCAATGTGTCATGGGAAAATACAGTATGTGTGTAAATCACGGTGTGGTGTGGGAACCACCCACCTGTGTGTGTTGCAGTCCAGGTATGTGACTGGGAGGTATGATCTGTGTACAATCTGGACTGGCAGGTGTGCCGTGTAGGGCATGGAGGCAGGTCCCAGGCACAGTAGATAAATGACATGTGTGCTGTACTGTGTGTGCAGTGCTAGTGTACAGCACAGTGGAGGGTGTAAGCATTGTCACACATCACTGCATGCTGTGCCTACCTGTGACAGCCCTGCCAGAGACAGACATGTGACACCGCTGCACAGGCAGCATAGCATGAGAAGATGTACATGTGGGCTGCACACCTTAGCCAGATGTCCACACGTCATGTGTGCCACGGTAGTGTGGTTCAACACGACTATCAGACTGGACAAACAGCACATGCCTGCATAACAACAGTATGACCATAGTCAACAGTCCCAGTGACAGAGTAGGCCAATGTAGACTATCCCTGCATGCAGACCAGTGGCTACTGGACACCTGGCTAGACACACACCTGGACGGTTAATTCACCATTGAGCCATCACATGTCCACGTCCATGTGGGCCGTACAATGTCATCACAGGGTGGTCACAATAGCAGGTGGCAAGGCAGACACGGTGTACCAGGTGATGTGTCATGTGTGCATATGTTGAGTAGCACAGCCGTTCACATGTCTGCAACATACTGGTGCACGATGTATACTGTTACATGATGAATGGAACTGCACTGTCACCCACTACAGGGCCAGCTGGCACAGGTGCGGTGTGACTGGTGTAACCCATGTTTGCACAGGATACACACTGCTGTTGTAGGCAGCCATGCTGGTGGCCACCAGTGATATATGCAGTGGTCATACAAACATACCGTACACAGTGTTCAGGCAGGAATGTCAATTGTCGTGGACGATGTGCTGCTATGTGAATGTGGGTGTTTGTTGTGAATGTCACACATCCAGAAGACACCATCTGGTGCAGTCATGGTTGTCAACACTGGTACACACATCCACAGCAGTCAGAACCCAGTCCCGACAATGTGTGTCAGTCACCCTTGTACCGTGTGACATATGTGCACATGGCGGAACACCTCCCACTGTCATCTAAGCTGGCTACATGATGGCTGGAATGTGCTGTAGAAATGTACAATGCTGGTAGCCCAATGAAGTACCTGGAATCAGACACAGTACACTATGTCAGCCATGTAAACCATGCACAACAATGACTGCCCAACAGACACAAACAATGCATTGACACATGGAACATGTGCTCATGACAACCCCACTGAGGTATGTTGCACATATAGATGTACAATTGTCATCTATGGCCATAGCATGGATGCAGACACACATACTCCACAGGTAGTACCATGTGATGTAGGTAGGGGCATTGCTTGTGTATATGTCACAGTAGATGTACACAGACATATCCTGCATAGCCGTCATGTAGGGGTAGCTGTGGTATGTCACTACTGGACATGCCCATACAGATTACCATGTCCCGCAGGAGATGTGTTAGGTGTGTACCACATGTGACATGCTGACAACAATCTGCGATGTGTATGGCTGCCGGTGTACCTGTGTGACAATGTCTGTGATGGGTGCAAAGGCACATAGTATCGTATTGTATGCACACAAGCCCCACATAGCTGCATAGCCTGAACATACAGTACAAGGAGTGTGTGGGATGATAGCAACCCACAGGTGGAGATGGGTATGGACGGCGCCCACAACCACATGGGTGTGTCACGGTGTTCACGTCCACGACACATGAGCATCTGAGAGGCTAAGCGTCACAGTTGTACAGGGTCGCATGTACATATGTTCAGCAACATCCCTGTATGTCCCACCACTGGCCTGTGGACCGATGGACAACAAGCAAATGTGCAGGTATGAGATGTGCACAGCACATCACAGATGCCTACCGTAGAACAGGCTTACCATGTAGACATGTGCACAGTAGGTCTGCGCCACCTGCAGTCAAACACGTTAGGTGCCAAACCACACCAATAGTCCAGCCAATGACACAGATGGGCGTGCATGCCTCTGTGTATGTATGTCTGTGAATGGCTCCGGCATAGCAATATAGCCGTGTCACCATTGTGAACAACAATATGAATGGGTTGTATGTGTGAGGGTGCATCATATGTGTATGGTCAGATCGACGATACCATCAGTGGGCCTGCTATGTGAACATCCATGTCCCCATACATGGATACCTCTGCTGAGGCCAACACCACATTCACACAGGGAGGGATGGCGGTGTGTAGTGCAGCAGCAGACATGTGGGTGGCAGCGGGCAATGTATGTACACATATGTGTTACCCACATCAGTTCAGGCAGATATCCATGTGCATGGGATAGCGGTGTGTGTACACATACAGCACTGTGTCGATCAACATCCCAGCACATAGCACCTGCCAGGGCTACAGTGTATGCATGGATGTGTGATACCTGCATGCACCACACACACCCTCAACAAGCAGCGTGCAGCATACCTCGCTGGAGGACAGTGTCCACACCATGGTGATAAACATGTTGAATGTCCATATTCACACAGCTATGACAAAAGCAATGGACAGCCACCCTGCCAATACCGTCAGCCCCTGGGTGGGTCACACGCATTGCCATGTATGTGGCATACCCTGCCATATCATGCAGAGATGACCAGCAAGGCTGCATGAGCTATCACAGTCCCACATGGTGCAATGGACAAAAGGCACTCTCACTATCAACCATACACAGTAGTAATGTGGTGGCGATGCACCCTGTCATGTTACAGGTGCTGTGTGATGCTCTGCACAATGTGTGCGTGTACATGCTATGCATGGCCTTTCCTGCTGATGTGTCATGGTTACACATTGCTCCATGTCTATCACATACGTAACACAGGTGAGCTGGGGCAAGTTGTCCAGCACCGGTACAGTGCTGTGTGGAAGTACATGGCACAACACATGCATGTGCAGGTGTCCATGTGTATGTGTACAGTGCCGCTGCTGACGTTCACAATGGACACAGACGTGATGTGCACTGACATATACACAGCGTACAGGTGAACAGTAGCACAGACGTCACATGGGGACATATGCCAACTGATATGGACATAGGTGCAGCCAGGTACACATGTCCATGGCAGGCTAACATCTACATGGTGCGTGCACAGTGTGATGGGGTGGCACACAGATATGATGTGACACCCAGTGCTCAATGGTGTGAAGCCACAACATCGGCTGTGTCACCGCCACGATGCCCTTCACAGATCACTGTGCAGATGTCGTACATGTCATAGCAATGTATTTCCAACAGTATGCCAGCACAGCAGTGTGAATGTGACCTGCCACCATCATTATGTCTTCCAGATAATGCCACGTTCCTGGCTTCCACCATTTAGCCGACAGGAGGAGGAGGTCATCATACCATACCTCCAGAGTAACTACAACGCCCTGTTTAGCCATGTGCCACAGCAGGCACAAGAACGGCAGGAGATGTGGGAGGAGTTGTGCAGGAGGGTGAACAGCGTGGGCGGAACCAACCGCAGCTACCAACAAATCCGCAGGCACTGCACAGACCTGATCCGGCATGCAAGACAGCGTGCCGCTGCAATCGCCAGGCAACAACGTGGGACAGGTGGTGGGCCACCAACACAGCCCCCACTCACAGCTACGGAGGAGCTCCTGGCCAGTCTGGGGACACCCACGGAACAACACGCAGAACCACTTGCGTCCATCGTGGAGGTGGGTGTCTCCCGAGCTATGAGCCTGGAGCTGCATGGTAAGTCAGTGTTGCATGTTTGTATGATAGGCGGCGTGGGTGTGGGTGTCATAGTACAACACATGATATAGCAATACATGCCAGGTATATGGCCACACAAGATGCAAACCATTGTATGCTATGTTGTGTTAGCAGACATGTGCATAGCACATGCAACCACACACATGCATGATGTGTCATGCACAGTGCTGACCGTGGAGATAGTAATGGCTAATGTGTATACCTTTGTGTAATGCCTTTACAGGTGCGTCTGGCGTGTCGCAAGGACAAGGGTCTGTTGCAGGTAAGTCTGTTGCCAGTCAAACGCATGTTCTGCTGTATTGATATTCCCCATGTGTCTAGGCATGACATGCTCACCTGTGTGTGCCCCGTCACGGTATACAGCTCGCACCACCCGACATACACACCACCCATGTACAGTAGATACACCCGTTACCGTAGAGTGGTATGACACCACACAACCAATTGGTGTGTTACGTGCATTCAGCTATGCATACAATGGTGTAGGTGTTACACAATGGCTGCATGTGTAGTATGCATTGGTATGCCAGTGCAGTATGGACACAGTACCACAGAGTGAGCTGTGATCTGGCCAGAGCACAGGTGTTACCAATGTGACCCATGCCCCTGCATCGGTGCACCGTTGTGACATGGCGCATGCCATGTCCCATGCACGTGGATGTCTGGCTGCAGCATTGTCACACCATGATATGACCTATGCACAACATAGCAGACATACACACTGTCAGCATATCCGTGAGAATGTGACACGTCACACTAGTATGGGTGTATGTCACATGGGCCACCACAGGGCCGTGTGCACAATGTCTACCACACACAATTGTCAATGAGTCAGACAGACAAGGCCATGGTTGATACCTACAGGCGTTGCCACACAGCACATCCACAGTGGGTACTCACCATTGCACCCTGTACACACATAGTGGGTTCATCAATGTAGTGGACCCCCTGGACATCTGATGTAGTACACCAGTGACATGAAATTCCTCTCCACAGCTACTACAGGTGCCTCCAATGTCCACCATATATGTGCTGCTGAGCAGCTGAACTGGCTTACAGACATGGCAATGTAATGCGTCCAGGTCACGCATCGCACAGACACATAGCTGTGTCCTGCTACTGAGCAGTGGCACAGAGCCCGCACCACACCGTACAGCTATGCACACAGCTCACAGCAAGCGTGCCTACACAGACATCACTGTTACACATACATTGTATCTGTACACTGTACACATAACACTGCACCATGACAGCCATCGTGATGTGGTGCATGCGGTGGGACACCATCTTCACACGTCCACATGATACCGCACATGTTTGCGGTGTACATTACATAGTGTTGGCAGCCATGTGTACTCCCAACTTGCCCGCGGCACACGGTGTATCACGCTGATGCATGCAAACTACCATGAATGTGTGTACTGCATGCCTACTAAATGACACCTGCCTGTTGTACTGTCCCCACCAGGGCAGTGTACATACTGCCACTATAAATGTCTGGTCTGCATTCACTGGTCTGTGTTGTGTGAATGCTGCATGCCACCTGCATAATCACATGCATGCTGTGTGTGTGTGTGTGTGTGTGTGTGTGTGTGTGTGTGTGTGTGTGTGTGTGTGTGTGTGTGTGTGTGTGTGTGTGTGTGTGTGTGTGTGTGTGTGTATTGTAACCGATGGTATGTCTTTGTATTGACAGGTGCTGTAGGTGCGTTCCCCTCCTGCGGTCAATCTGATGCTAGTGTCCCCACAGATACTAGTGGTGATGAGCATGTGCATGAGGCACAGGCAGGGTCGTCACAGGCAGAGTCTGTGCCACTGGAGAACATCACACATCGTCCCTTTCATCCCTGCACACGGTTCAGATGCCGACACATACCCCAACACCGTTGCCCATAGATGACGGTCAGTCAGCGTCTGTTGTCCCCGAGCAGGAATGTGTGGTGGCTGCAGAAGGTGTGGGTACACCACGATGTTGCCAGTGTAAGGACTGGTGCAGTGCCACGCAGGCATGTGGCAGGTGCTGCCCGTAGGGGAGCACCGCTAGACATACACCTGCCGTCCAGGGTGCAGCAGCTGGTATAACCAGGCGCATGTTCCAGACTGTAATGGCGGCGCAGGCACGTGCGAGCGGCAGAACCAGGAGGGCAGAGGCTGCAGAGGTCCGCAATCCGTAGCCTAAATGACAGCATCCAGGCATTGGCGAATGCACAACAGCATCTTGCCGATGTTCTGGATAGGAGATTGGGCGATATGGCTGGTCTCATCGACCGAGGCTTGGCCATCCTTGGCGTCGCAGTCCGTGCAGGAACACCAGGTAGGGGTGAGGCATAGGGCGCGTGGGCGTGTGCCAGCAACACCACCTGCTGCAGGTCAGCGTGTGCGTGCCACCTCCCATGCCCACACAGACAGTGATGGTAGCAGTAGCACTGCAGCTGCTACCACCATCCACACCAGGACAGAGCAGGCCACGTGGGCGTGGCCCTGGACGGCCCGTCGTGGCACGTTTCCAGCGGACATGTGACATCGGAGAGTGGACAGTCTGTACCTCCACCCGGTCGTGCCCGTGCGCCCCCAGGCAGGCCCGGGTCACTTCGCCCCGGCAGACACAGTGAGCCGTAACACCTGCACTGTACAGTCAGGGGCTGCCAAGCATACCCGTGTAGGCATCACAGATGACTGAACTGTACACACACACACAAGCACAACAGACACAACTGTAGGGCTCCACCACACCCACATGCAATCTACATAGTCATGCCCACTCAATGCACTGGCCCTTACACACACACATGATGTCATCCATTGGTACAGCCCATGCCTGTGGCACATATGACCCTGTGCATATGATTAAGTCTCTGCCGCATAACTGTGAGCCACACCATCAATGCGGTTAAGCTGACATATTATGATGCACAGGGTGGACACGATAGTGAGAGGTGTATGTGATACCTGTGTCCGCATAGTGCGTGCTGTGTATGTTGTGGTGTGTGTGTATGGCTGGTGACAGGTGTGTATGTGATGTGTGTTGTGCACGGACATCATGCAGCAGACATACCATGCAGGACAGGTGCAGCATTCATTGATATGTGTACACAGTATGTGTGGTGGTTACATGTGTAGCACCATGTCGGTGCAGTTAACCCGTATGATACTGATGGTGTACTTGCGTGCCTACTGGGAGCACTGTAATTAGTTCCCCACGTGTAGTCGTGGGGTACCCACAGGCATGTCTGGCAAAATCAGCATAGCACAGTTACCCACATCCGGCATGGACCCTACATAGGTACATAGGCACACATGAGCGTGACAGGATATGTGCCCTACATGTGTGGACCTAGCATGACTGTGTGTGGCATCTAACACCCCTCAGGATGGGGATGCCATATCCATCAGTCCCCAGTCCCTGGTCTAGCAGTGACACACAGAGGTTGACTGGCGCATAACTATAGTCACACATCCACACGTCAGTAGCAGGCCTGGACAAAGGCAGTCAGGGCCTTTCCTTCACATGGCCTGGCACTCCTCCCCGTGTTGTAGTGTGTGTCTGGCCGTTACCCTGTTGCCCCAGCACGTCCCACTCATCTTTGGGTTGAGGTGTCTGACAGTCGCTTCTGTGCCCGTGTTCGCATGGGGCCTGGGAGGTGGAATGTGCCCATGTCACCCAGGTCAGACATGGCCGTGTATGTCAGGCACAGATCACCACGAGCAGCTGTGCTGTGAATATCCACAGCCGGTGTCCCCTTGGCGTGCACCTTGTGACACATGTCCTAGCACCGTCATCCCGTCTTGTGGAGCGTTTGCGGTCCTTCCGAGTGCTGCAGGCGTCAGGTTAGCTACAGGCCACATGTGCCATTGTATGCGCAGTCATTGCACTGGTGTGTGATGTGTACAGGGGAACAATGAACAGCCCTGATGTGGTTGCCAGTCCATCCAGACCAGGAGGCCACAATGGAATGTCTTCACACCCACATTGCCATTGTGTGTGTTGACAGAGGTTGCCAACAGGTGTGGTAGCCATTACCCTGAACATGTCCACCATCTTTAATGGCGTACCACCTACATGTGACATTGGGACGAACATGTTCTTCACACTGGGTAGGGCTGCACCTTCTCTGGCATTTGGTAGCAGGCCATGGCTCTGGCACCAGTCATCCATGTCTATGACGCCCTAGGTGGATGTTCGTGTAACATGGGGTGCTGGGTATGTCGGCGGTGCGTAGTCATCTGCATACCTTGTCTGCTACAATCCCCTCTGATTCCATGCACATTGGACGGTCCGATGCCATATGGCAGGGGCACAGGAGTGAGCCCTGTGGGCCTCCACTGGGTCCAGATATGAGTGTGACAAGGCACCTTCAGCACCAACCCTGTGTGGTGTGACCTCCAACCTGTGTGAGAAGCATCGGGTGACATATGTCCCCACTTGTATGCTGGCGAGCCTTTACATGGGTCCCATGTGTAGTGTGCTCTGAGCGCTCCCACCAGGTCATGGTACTGTGTGCAAACCCACATATCCCCATCAATGGCCTTGGTGAACACTCCAGACTGGACGAGCAGGTTCGGGAGGCAGGATCCGCCCTTGACTATGTAGTTGTGGGTATGTTCCGGTATTGGCTGTACACCGCTATCTGTAACCATGACCACCTGTATGGACCTCCACACAGCTTTGCAGACAACACTTGTCAAGCGTATAGGGTGTGGCTGTTGACAGTCCATAGGAGCACTACCCTGGCATAGTGGGACCACAGATGCCATATGGCATCCATTGGGGACATAGCCCATAGTAAGGCTAACATGACACAGTGGCGCATGTGTGGGCCGAGGGCCTCAAAGAGGATGGGTAGCACACAGCCAGGGAAACCATCGGTGCCCATTGCTGGCGTGTCAAGCGCCATAGAGATATGGGATCACTCCAGGCCATATGACACGTTTGGGAGGATACACTCTGGTGGGATGGATATGTTCCCTGTTGGGGTGGGCGGTTGTATGCATGGAACATGTCCTGTGGTATGCAGACAATGTCTGTGGGTGCAGTGACTGTTGTACCATTCTGGACCATTTCCAGGCAAGTCTGTGTGCCCCAACCATGTCCTTACCACAGTTAGGGAAGGCCCTGTGGTTGTCTCATGTGCCCTCTGCAGTACCACTCCCGGCGGACCTGGATGTTGGTATGTGGGGCCGTATGGTGGCCGGTATGAATGGGTGATGTTTCCCTGGTACTGTCATTGCCCTGCCATGTAGTAGCTCCAACTGTTGATGTACAGGTAGTCAGTGGCTGCGGTCCACCACACCATGTGCCTACCTGTGGTGGACAAGGTCCTGATGTCATCATGTTTGCCTGTTGCAGACATGCATGTGGGTGGTCGGGAAGGCATTAGTTAGGCGTTTGCGGTCTGGCCTCTGTTCAACATTGGCATGGAGGACATGTAGGGTACCACACCGGTCATATGATGTGTGTGGTTTTCTGTGGAGAGGTCATCACTGAGGTCCCCATGCTGGTGTTGGTTACAGTGAGTGGATGACCAGTGGATCCACTATACGGTCTTGCATCACCATTGAGGGCTGTACATCCTGTGTGGGGCATATCCTCACCATGCGTGATGGGCAGAACTGTCAGACATCCCCTGGTATGTATGGTGCATGGCTGTTTAACAGTGGCCAGGTGTGTGAACACTTGGGACTGCTGGCGTGCTGTGTTGTGCCATGGGTAATGTTCCCAGGCTATGTATGGGTGCTTGATGTCACCCAACCGGTGCTGTTGTGAGAGCATGCCCACTCACCAGTGTCCTCAGGACATCTGTGAAGGTATCCTGTGTTTGGGAGGGTTGTCTGTAGCATGCAACAAACTGTAGGCCAGTCCTACACATGGTTAATTGCACCTACATATTCCCCGCAGCAACAACAACGTCTGTGGCATGACCGGGTTACTGTTGTGTGGCGGACACACAGGATGGTCCGCATTCCGCCACCCATGCCGTCGCACCATGTGTATGCATGTCTGATCTGTGCCGACTCTAAGTGTCTGAGCATGCCCAGTAGGCAGCTGTGTAGATAGACACACAGCACAGTGCACACCGCAGCCGTCTGCAGTAATACCCCGGGTGCATGCCTCTATCCCCCATAGCGGCCACGTCTGTGGCATGGCCAGGTTTCTGTTGTGTGGCTGGACACACGACTGTCCACATTCGCCACCCATGCCGTCGCAACATGTGTATGCATGTCTGCCCTGTGCCGAGTCTAAGTGTCTGAGCATGCCCAGTATGCAGTGATGTACTGATCAGTAGTTACTTGTTATTCTCGACTGCAGCACTAACGTGTTGTGTCTGGCGACAGGATGGTAACAGACTGCGTGACTGCACTCTGTCCGAACACCCGGCGGGCGCATTGCCTTTGCAAATGATACCACTCACGTAGGAGTATGCCTCCTGACAGCGCTCTGCTCAGTAAACTCGGTAGCGCGTTCTGTAAATGCTTCATACTGTAGTGTGTTCATGTAGATAGGCGTAGGTTCGTCCCCGTCCTTCCGTGTGTGTGTGTGTGTGTGTGTGTGTGTGTGTGTGTGTGTGTGTGTGTGTGTGTGTCTGTGTTTCCAGCTGCCTCTGCGACTGATTATGCTTTTAGACGCTCCGCAACACATGCCTTGACTATTGCCAACTATTGTCCTGCGGGTGACGTCAGCAGCCTACAAGTATGCCTGTGACAGCGCTCTGTTTAGCAAACTCGGTAGCGCGTTCTGTAAATGCTTCATACAGTAGTGTGTTCATGTAGATAGTCGTAGGTTCGTCCCCCGTCCCTTCCGTGTGTGTGTGTGTGTTTCCAGCTGCCCCTGCGACTGATTATGCTTTTAGACGCTTCGCAACACATGCCTTGGCTATTTCCAAATATTGTCTTGCGGGTGACGTCAGCAGCCTACATGTATGCCTCTGACAGCGCTCACGTCAGTTAACTCGGTAGCGCGTTGTGTAAATGATTCATACTGTACTGAGTTCATGTAAATAGGCGTAGGTTCATCTCCCGTCCCTTCCGTGTGTGTGTGTGTGTTTCCGTTGCTTTCGACCATACAACTGAATAAGCAAATTGTTACAGTGTTCACAATCAACAGTGTGATATTTAAAATCATGTTAAGACTCACATTGTTGTTTGTGAACATTCTTAGACATAGCATATTTCCTGCACGTTGTGGAAACAACGGAAACGTTGCATGTTTTAATGAACTGTTCAAATGTTACGAAGACTTGTGTTGTGTCGAACTACGGGGACTATTCTTGCTGCAGGTTTCCGGTTTGTTTGTGTTGCATAGTACAATATCATGTAATACGTGTGTTCATAGTATGCTTTCTGTGATGTTGACATGTGTGTGTTTCGTTAGAAGTACGTCTCTGCTTTCTATGCTGTGGCTACATCTCCATTGCTCGCATAGAAAGTGACAAATGGAAGTGTAAGGGTGGACATTTAAAGCCTGGATACTTCCATGTTATGTGTAAGTCTCACAGGGCCAACGGGTGATAGCGCATACATGTCTATGAAGTACCTTTGGATACCATATGCGACCTGTCGTGGACGAAATGTTTATGTTGACTGTTCCATCTACCTATGTGTGACATGGTTTGTGGCCATAGGGTGCCAGCAAGTCTTCCCTGTTCATTGGGTGTTTGCCATGGTGTATTGACATCAATCCTATTAATTCAGCGAAGGATGTCTTACTTTGGTGTCAACGCCATAGTTTGACCATCCTATGTCATTCCCAGCAGACGTGGGGATTGTGCCATTGGTATCTTTACACAGGTGACCCATCTGTTCCACTGTATGGAAGCGTGTGATCCCCATAGATGTGCTGGCACATGGAGTGTTGTGTACGCGGTATCTGCCCAGCGGTCTTTCTTTGAATGGGGAGTGTGTACTGTACACCGTATCTGTATTCCCTGGGTTATGCCTTGCAACAGCTGTGGGATTCCCCCAGGTTTGCAGCTATGGGTGCCATCTTGAGCGTACGTTTGTCCATCCATGGGAACTGCCTACTGGACACTAGTATCGGGCTGTCAACATTTCACAGCTGCATTCTCCATTTCCGGTGGATGATCGGTATTAGTATTGCGAATGCTTGCATATGCCATGGCCACGTCCGCATTGCAGGCGGGCGATGAATCATCTGCCATTCCACACCCACACCCATATTTGCATACCCACGATCCCATGTCTGCAACCGTCGACAGTACCCCTTGCACACCCTTCATGTGTGCGGAAATGGGATGTGAAGTACGTGTATGGATGCAGCAGCCTGGGGAGTCCTATTCATATGTCCTGCATTTCATGGACGGCTGTCATCACCCTTGAAGACACCTGTGGTGCATATATCTACCTGTGCCGTAGTCTCGGCTGTCACCTCTTCCGGTTCACACTATGTTGCTCACACTCACTTAAGGAGTAATATTTGGGTCCTGCAATGGACACCGATGTGCATATGTAAAGTTTAGGACATGTTGGACTGTGTCCATTCGGCCAGTGGGTTTGACTGCCGCCGTATGTTCCCCATTCCCGGATGTCTGTCCGCCTACCCATATTATGTAGTGCTCGTAACCCGTGTCCTTCCACAATTTACCCATAGGGTGTTACTGTAGTCCTGCAGGTTGGCAACTGCTTTACATAATCCTCACAGGTACCATTGTGAACTATCCGCCACTGTATTGTCAGTATAACACAGCGGTACATGTAGAACCTATGTATTCATGACAGTATGTCGGTTATGTGTGTGAACTCGATAGTTTGGCGATAGTGTGACCTGCGTAGTGGGGGTTGTTGGTGTGCCATGAATATGTGTTCCACAGGTCGGAGGTATGTTCCGCAGAGTGGAGGCTGGTGGTCCACACATACTGGATAGCACCTTCGCTGCTGTGTGCGCTGGGATTCGCATGGCAGGATGGATGTCTACGGGTGTATGTACTGCTGTTTCCATCTTTATGTCCTGTGTCATGCCCTACTACGGCTGTGTGATTCCACCAGGCTTGCTATTATGGGTGCCATCTTGTCCGTACGTTTGTCCATCCTTGGGAAATGCCTACTGGACACTGATGTAGGGCTGAACACATTTCACACATGCCTTTAGCATTACCCTATGGGTGCTTTGCATCCTTACTGGGGACTAAGGCACGTCCTGTACCCGCAGCCCTCCCACGGGGCGGGACAACGGATTATCAGCCAAACAACACCGAGACCCATTTTGCATACCCAGGATTCCAGGGCTGCAACCCCCCACGGTAAGCATGACACATCCTTCATGTGTGCGGAACTGGGATATGGACGCACATGTATGGACACGGCAGTCTGGGGACCTCTGTTCATATGTCCTGCATGTCATGGGCAGGTATCATCAACCTTAAACACGCTGGTGGTGCATATGTCTAGCTGTGCCGTAGTCACGGTTTGTACTCGGATTGGCTGTTCTTGGCGCATACTGGCAAAACAGTCAGAATTTTTGGAGTCCTACAATGGACACCGATGTGCATTTGTAAAGTGTAGAACGTGTTTGACTGTCCCCATCTGGCCGGTGGTATTGACTGCCGCTGTATGTTCCCCAGTCGTGGATGTCTGCTTGACTACCCATCGTTTGTATGACATGGCCTATCTATATCCACGTGCCAGTATGCGTAAATACAGCAAACCTTGCGTCCTGCCCATCTTCATAAACGACATTATGGAACATATATCGGCAGAAACAGACACTGTCAAATATGATAGACTCCACAGTGAAAGGATACTGAGCTCTCTCAACTACTAACATGGGGCACCGTCGGAGTACGGATGTCATGACATAGCCGTCCCTAATTCACTTCCTTCAGAGTCGGTTTAAAGCGAAATAATCAATAAACCTGCTCATAGTTAGGTGGACAGTGCTCCAAGTCTTGATTATAACGTGACATATACATATCAGTGTTGCATGCCTTACTTCATGGAAACAATAATACGGCAACAATGTGTTAATATATCTACAATATTGGTAAATACAATCAGTATCCGGACACATAGTTGATAATTGGTGAGAGTGCACCTTAGAATGTAGTGTGTTGATCAGGTTATTGTATATCGATGTGTATATTAGTAGCATTACGATAAAGCATGGAATCAATAGGTACTATTTAAGCATATATTTGACAATTATGAATGTAAACGTGTGGAGGAGACATCCGTAACCTTCCCTGGTTCCACTGGATCACACACGCACACGTACACTCGCATGTCCGGATTGTGGGTTACGCGCACGCGCACATGCATATCCGTAGTCCGTTTATATATGTTTACAGTGTCTGTGTGGTTACGTGTTTTGCGTTACTTGTGACTATTCCGGTAACATATGTCTGATCCGGTTGACGGACGTGTGCAGAAAGCACTTACAGCTTTATATATGTAACAGTCTTTGCAGCATGGATGCTTTACGTACACGTGCACATCTATATGTTCTATAGTCATAATTCCAACGTGACTGCAGTCACGTTTGACTCTTACTGTGACCAGTGCACGTTAGCTGTTCGTTGTCATTAATATGCATACCCGTGGTACCTATGTACATTTACATATCACCCCCCCCGCACACACGCACGTCACAGGCATCCATTCTCCTGCTGGGAAAGGTGCGGTACTGCATGTTGAACATTCCTAATTCCCCCTCGCTCATGGCCCAGGATGCATATGTCGTCACCACAGGGCTGTTCAGATGACAGCTGCTTATATCCCATATGCATACAGGCCTTCGATTGTCAGGGTGTTGCTGTGGTGCTTTGGGTTTGGTCTTGGCTGCCCACTGTGCGGACCGCCCTGACCCTGTACGAATGTTAGATGAGTCACATGGGCACGCTTTTGTCCGTGTCCATGGTACCATGTCACGCCCCCAATTAGTCTTAACCGTGCTCGATTGGCAGGTGTATCCGTTGTAGATCTCGTTATACTAATTGCACACGGTCTGATCGAACTAACCTACTGCCATTACTAACCCTCCGTATGTATGGCCTGTGTCGCAATATTACAAGGGTTTAACATTGCGTGACGACTTTCACTGAGCCACAGACATGTCCGTTGCTTTGTTGTGCTACACACATTTAACATGGCGTAACAGGTTGAACAGCTCAGACACGAGGACATCGGGTTGTCCGTCGTTGTCTATTATTGAATGTCTCTGTGGAGTTTGTTTCACAAAGCGACACATTGTCGGCATTGTTAGCGGACATCTCGCGCGATGCGTCCGCACCGGCGCGGGTGGCGTATGTCTGCCTTTGGCGGCGAACAGGCATTATGCTGTGCCATTATGTCTGGGGATATATGGTTTCCTTCCTTACGTAGATGATGTGCCATACTAGCAATGACCCTAGCGATGACCCGCGTCTGGGTGTGGGTACTGCTGTATTACCCACGGGAAGAGTGGCCTTAGGGTAAGTGGTGACCTAGGCAGAGGTTGCCACCGATCGTCACCGCTACCCTCCTGGTCTACCTACACCAAATAGAGTCTGGAAAGGTGCCCGGTAGAGCAACACCCTAGACGGCTACCTACTTGGCCTATGCCTAAGGCCGGCTATGTGTGTGGTCCCTTGGGCATCGGACTCGAACGTGGCACGTCTGCCGTTGGTATGTCCAGCATTACCCACATCCAGCCCCAAGGCAGTCAACACAACATCCATGGGTCCACATGGTGTCCCAGCTGTGCACTCCAGGAACTCTATGGGGAATTTAACCCACACTTGGACAGCTGTGTAATCCTAGCCTCACCTCAGGATGCGTACCTGAGTAGTAGCACAGGGCGACTGTAGTCACACTCCACATAGATGGTGCCTCCACTGACCCTGGGTATTACCATACCATTAGTTTGACAAGCCTTATCTGCAAAGCCATGGAGATGGATCATAATGGGACACATAGATAAGGACATAGGGGACCCGCATACTTTGGATACAACCCAGTTTAGCTTGGTCATAGTCAGATCATGCCCTTTACACGTGTTTCACTTTGTAGAATCAGTCACCAAGGCCATTGCTGAGGGTAAAGCAGTCCATACAGCCTACCTCAACCCGGCAGAAGCCGTCGACACAATACCCCCCTCGGGTATACTTGATAAACCCGTCATCTTGAATGTAAATCCATACATCGCCATATGGGTTGCAAACGGGCTAGGTCACAGAACACACATGGCCATAGTTGCTGGCGCCATGTCATACTCACAGCCAGTCACAGGTGGTGTCCCATGGGGCTCAGTCCTGGGTCCACTATTTCCAGCATCTCGTTTCCAATGTACACGCACACACAGGGGTTATGGGTGACAATGTTTGCATCGACTGCAAACCGGATGCCAAAGTCAGACACACATCTGACACAGATATCCTTCAGGAGTGCCTCACAGATGTGGATAAGTGGTACCAGAGACATGTCCTACAGCTAAATGCCAGGAAATGCATAGGCATACCCTTCGGGATGAACAAGGTTACCCGAGCTACCATATAGGTGGCAGTCCACTGAACACGGAGGGTTACCAGTGATCTGGGGACACGTGTTGTTGTTAACCGTTCGTTAGACACACATGTTGCTAACATAGTTGGGTAGACCTTCCACATTGCCCACATCATCATGAAGGGATTCACATCTAGATCAGGGGAGGTCATTGTCCCCTTGTACTCATCACTCAATAGACCTATGATTGGGTACAATGCCCGTTCAGAATGTATCTGACCCAACACCTGCAGCAGCTGGAAAGGCACCAACAGTTCTTCGACAAGCGGATGCAGGGTCTCAGGTATATGTGTTATACTGACCGACTGAAAGGATTCCAGCTGTATACAGTTGCATACCACTTGCCCAGAGGTGACCCGTGCCTGGCATGCACGGCTAGGTCGAACCCAGATCTGATGACTATGCTTCACGTAAATAAGGTAGATCCCTCAGAACCACAAGGGCAGCTGGCGTACACCTTGACACTGTCATTAATCGAGCGTGTTGTTGGGACGGATTCATCACCCAGACACTCACTATGCTGTGGAGCGACATCCCAGTACATGTGAGGGCAAGCACCTCGCTGGCCTTCTGTTAGTATTTACACATGGATGTCTGGATTGATTTATTTAAGTAACCTTCTAAATGAATGTTACATTAGCACATTGTGAATCTTTACATTTCGTTGGTCTATTTTACAGTAGTCATATTCATACGGTTTATGTGTATATATTATGGTTCATTCATATTACTAGGTGTCTGCAGTTCTGTTAATATATTGGCACAATCCGTAGGACATATATATGTAGCTTACACAGTCAGACATTTGGAAAACATTTTATGTTGGTTCATGTTTCATATATGTACATATATTTCCATTTTCCGATGAAGACTGTACCTTTCAAGCAATGTCTGATGTCCTCACTGTGTGGGATGTGTAACCCAAGTAAGGTTTGTTCGCTTGTCTGCCTTTAAGGCATGTAATTAGTACCTAGCACATCTAATGTACCAACCAATTAATGCTTGTAAATGTAGTAGGTTGGACTGCATTGTATGTAGTCTGAATAAGTCTGCTTATGAAGCAGGCAGTGGGCTCAATAGACTATGGTGACTGCCTTTAATTCTTGGTGTGCTCTGGTTGGTCACTGACGGTCCCTACAGTACCTCGTCTTTGCTTTGGACTTCATCGGCTGGTTGTCTGTGTTTCTTGTATGGGGAATGTCAACTGTAGTCCCTATGTGTATGACTTGTGTAATGCCTTACTACGGCAGTGTAATTCCACCGGGTTTGCATTTATGTGTGCCATCTTAGTCATACGCTTGTCCATCCATGTGAATTGCCTACTATACACTGGTATAGGGCTGTACACATTTCACACCTGCATTTTGCATTCCCGGAGTATGGTGTGCATTATTAGCAGAGTGGCGCATGTGCTACGCACGTCCCTCCCAGGCGGGACAAAGGATTGCCTGCGAAACACCGAGGCCAGATTCTACATACCCAGACTCCCTTGACTGCAACAGTGGACAGTACCCATTACACATCCTTCATGTGTGCTGCAGTGTGATCTGCCCGCAGCTGAATGGACCCGATACCCTGGGTATTTCTGTGCATGTGTGCTGCAGTTCATGGACAGCTATCATCAACATTGAACACGCTTGCGTGCCTATGTGTACCTGTGACGTGGTGGCGACAATTAGATCACATGAGTAATGCAGGAAGCTAGCAGGCATTCTCTGAACAGAAATTTTGGGTCCTACAATGGACACCGATGTGCATATGTCAAGTTAGATGTTGCTGGACTGTGTCCACCTGCCCAGTGCTTTTCACTGCTGGTGTATGTTCCCCAATCGCGGATGTCTGTTTGACTACCCATTCCACATGGTGCTACATAACCGGCTGAGTTAGTACTGTGAACAAATGACATACATCCAAAGATGCTGGTTACCAACTGCTTCATATAAACCTCAGACATCCCAATGGGACATATCCGTCACTATATTTGCAATATAACACCACTGGAACATGTTGCTTACCTATGCATTCATGTAACCATGTTGTCTTCGTAGGTGGGAATGCCATAGTTTACACATCCTACGTGGCGTTGTGTGTGTGCCATTAGTATGTGTTCCACAGGTCGCACATCTGTTCCGCTGTGCGGTAGCGGGTGCTCCTCAGTCTGTTGCTGGCAGACTGAGTGCTGTGTACGCCGGTGTTGGCACGAGAGTCCGGCTCTGTATGTGGAATGTCAACTGTGGTCCCTATGTGTATTTCCTGTGTCATGCCTTACAGCGGCTATGTCATTTACCGGGTTTGCAGTTGTGGGTGCCATCCTGGCCATACGGGTGTCCATCCATGACAATTGCCTACTGGACACTAGTATAGGGCTGTACACATTCCACACCTACATTTAGCATTCTCCGGAGTATGGTTTGCATTATTAGCGGAGAGTAAGGCAGGTGCTACGCACACATCCCTCCCACAGGGCGGGAAGAAGGATTGCCTGTGAAACAACACCGAGCACAGAGTCTACATACCCAGAATCCCTTGACCGCAACAATTGCCAGTAGCCATTACACATCCGTCATGTGTGCGGAAGTGTGATGTGGATGCAGTTCTATGGACCCGGTACCCTGGGTATTTCTGTGCATCTGTGCTGCATTACATGGAGAGCTATCAGCAACATTAAACACGCTTGCGGTGCATATGTGTACCTGTGACTACAATGAGTTCCGTTAGGTGATTAAATAAGGCGGAAGAGCTGTCTTTAGACAAATTTTTGGGTCCTACATTGGACACCACTGTGCATATGTAAAGTGTAGAGCTTGTCGGACTGTGTCCTTGTGAGCAGTGGGTTTCACTGATACTGTGTGTTCAGAAATCGCGGATGTCTGTTGGACTACCCATTCCACATGGTGCTACATAACCAGGTGATTTACTACTGTGGACAAATTACATACATCCAAAGATGCTGGTTAGCAAATGCTCAATTTAAACCGCAGGCGTCCCAATGGGACATATCCGTCACTGTATTTCCACTATAACACCACCAGAACATGTTGCTTACCTATGCATTCATTTAACCATGTTGTCTTCATAGGTGGGAAAGCCATAGTTTACATATCCTACTTGACGTTGTGTGTGTGCCATTAGTATGTGTTCCACAGGTCGCACATCTGTTCGCTGTCGGTAGCGGGTGCTCCTTAGTCTGTTGCTGGCAGATTGAGTGCTGTGTACGCCGGTGTTGGCACGACGGTCCTGCTTTGTATGTGGAATGTCAACTGTAGTCCCTATGTGTATTTCCTGTGTTATGCCTTCCCGCGGCTATGTCATTTACCGGGTTTGCAGTTGTGGGTGCCATTCTGGCCATACGGGTGTCCATCCATGACAATTGCCTACTGGACAGTAGTATGGGGCTGTACACATTACACACCTACATTTAGCATTCTCCGGAGTATGGTTTGCATTATTAGCGGAGACTGAGGCAGGTGATACGCACACATCCCTCCCACGGGGCGGGAGAAAGGATTGCCTGCGAAACAACACCGAGCACAGAGTCTACATACCCAGAATCCCTTGACTGCAACAATTGACAGTACCCATTACACATCCGTCATGTGTGCGGAAGTGTGATGTGGATGCAGTTCTATGGACCCGGTACCCTGGGTATTTCTGTGCATCTGTGCTGCATTACATGGACAGCTATCAGCAACATTAAACACGCTTGCGGTGCATATGTGTACCTGTGGCGGCAATGAGTTCAGGTGCAGCGTTGGAATAACACATTATTCGATTCTTTCCACAAATTTTGGGTCCTACAATGGACACCACTGTGCATATGTAAAGTGTAGAGCTTGTCGGACTGTGTCCTTGTGGGCAGTGGGTACTCTTTTATGCTACCATTTTGATATATATCTGGGTAATGTTTGTCCTGAGATATCAGGACATTTGACATGTTCGGTTTATTTACAGGACACGGCTGGCCAGAGGGCATATCCCTCTCACCGTGGTACAGGTGTTTACCTTGGAACATATGCATCGGATTTTCAGCGATTACAATGTTTCAGTAGCGGTATGTTGCCTAATATACCATCAATGTCATATTTATTACCCCATTTTGCTGCGTAACTCACATCATGTGCTCTCTGCGATTGCATATTCTTCACGTCACCCGTCAAATGCGGATCACATGATCTGTTGCTTCAATAATCTCCCATATCCTCTACACGACTGCTACGTACCCTTCTGTCATAACACGTGTGTCTCCTTCCCTGTATCCACTGTAGTGTCTACATTCACTATTTACTCTGCTGTGTGTTCCCTGACCTATGTCCAGATTTAACAGTATGTGGGTAGGTCTTCGACCCGATATCACTACTGTTAACAGAAACACAATGTAGTCTGGTCCCTGATCTACAATAGACACAGAAAGGCAGACACTCCTTACCTGGGCCTCCTGTTTAAGGCTGCACGTTTTCTTCTTGGGATCCAGTTTTCCGCTTTTCAGCCACAGATCAGACAGTAAACAGCCTCTTTACACACAACAATTCAGTCGGAGGTCTTTTCATTCAAGAAGAACCATTTATGCATATTCTCCGGCGTACATGTCTAACCAGCCATGCACTCTGACCTGTAGCTTACCAAGGGAATTCGGGATTACAAGGATCACGATGTGAAATAAGTTGTTACAACCAGACTGTAGTTATCAGTAGACTTTTCTAAGTGACAGCCGATAACACAGGAGGCTCGGTTCGGACAGTTTTAGTAGTGTACACAGGCAGGCTAAATAATGTACAGTCCAAGTATGGGAGTTTTGTCTGACTCTATACAGTAAGCAGTTTCTTTATATAGTGTTTACAATCAGCATTTGCCCAACTTACTGGCGTGGTCGGTCACAGGGCATTTCCATCACTATGGTCCGCAATAGTCTATACATACGTGGGTGCTGGGCTCGTGCTTTTAAATTGTTTTCTCATGGGAATAACACAGGCTTGCAAGGCACCTTGTACATTACAGTATCCTTTTGTGATTGTAGCTGTTTCAAGGACCCTAGACTGTTACGATACAGTGGACAGTTAATTTCTTGATACGTTGCTTTGTCTGTCTGGTAGGGAGTTGTACTGCTATCTTCCATTGAGCTCACAAGGCCATCCTCCTCTGGGGAAGGGGTGCTGTTATGCATGTACATACATTTATTGTTCTGTAACCCAGCAAATAATTAATGATGACAGACATGAGCCTGCTGTCCTGCTTACTGCCAGGTTCAGAATTCCATCACAGTACAGCTTAGCTTCACCAATTACATGCAGGCTTAGTTCTGCTGCCATATTGTGCGGTACAATTCAATACATTATATAGTATTTCAGTGTAAACTGGAACTTCATATGTGTTTCTATATATTTTCGAACAACATCCATCCAGCCATATGCATGTTGTTCCATCCTTTACCTTGACCGTGTGTATTTGTCCGTCCAGCCACGATCATCTCCACATGTGATGTCCCAGTTTCCCCTTCTTTGCCTGTAGCACCCTGTTAGGATGTCCTGTGTGTTAGGCACCTGTTCCGCTATATGTGATCGACTTCACTGCAGAGATGATGCGTCGCGGTGGTCCACCGACCGACTTGTCCACATGTGTACACTTATGTGCACCGTGTCGTATGCAAACCTAGATGGTTTGGGCGGGTACATACTACATGCGGATGTACACATTCTGCTGACACATTCACATGCAGCCATTTACATATCTGTACCTGCGGTGGGTTGCTGACATGTGAATGCGTATTTGCCAGCGTGGCATTGCCTAACACAAACATCTTACCACAGTTCAGGTATGCACATTGTGTGTGGTTGTATAGCTGCACACGGATGCTAGCAGGTTTGGGTGCAGGGGTATACATGGGTGTGACTGACATGTACAATGAGGCTATTGTGTAGTACATCCGAATGCATGTGTTCTGCTTCTGGATATTACACTTCATCATACACCATCCGGTGTATGCAACTAAGATGTTGCTGGGTCTGGGATATGTTGCTATGCACATGTCTGCCTGTGTTTGGGGTATCTTGCTTCCTTACTGTTGTTATGTCGGCACAGCTACCCGGCTATGTACTGTCACTACTGCTTGTGACCATTATGGTTGGCACCTTTTCCAATGCCCATGGTGGGGCATGTTATGTGGACACTTCGATATTTGCAGGACTACACATACCCAGGGCTAGTGCAGTAGACAGAACTTCACTTGTTTGCCATACTATGAGCCTATTCTGTTAGCGTTTGGGTTCCTTATTTATTTTCTTATGCCATGTCTGTGTTCCATACCGTACTGTATATGTTTTATGCTACTATTTACATGTATATTGCGGGAATTTGCGTGGCAGGGGATCATGAGTCATTTTCCATTTTACGATTGTTGCAGGGACACGATTGTCCAATCAGGGACTGTCCATGGCACTTTGGGACAGCAGGTAACCCTGGTGACCATGCCCATGTCGCTGCTGGGGTTTCCACCTTTTCCATTTTCCGATCTGGGATATTTCCGGGACTCACATCTGCCTTTACAGGCCGACACATACACACGGTCACTATATAGCATAGAAATTCACTTGTTTGCCTAAATAATTTGCTTATTATTGTGGCAATTTCCTTGCTTATTCTGTTTATAGTGTCATTTCGGTATTTCTGTTACAGAAATAACCAATTCATGCTACCATTACATTACATACGGGATATCATTGTGTCCTACATTCGTAGCACATCAGCCATTTCTAATCGTTTTTGGGACACAACTGTCCATGGAGAGACTGCCCCAAACACAGGGGACAGGTGGTGACCTTAGTCGCTGCTCCTATGTCGGTGCGGCGCTGACATCTTGACTGTACACCTTCTCTGAGTGTAAACACTGACAGTACATTGCGGGACGGCGGTCTTATCGTATCCTTTGCTCCTTGAGCGGGTACACTTATGCCTTGGTGGCTTCTATTTGCTTCTCCGTTGATTTGGAACGGGGACTATGTTGCGTACTGTACATGCGTTTCATTCTGCACGGGACCTGGCTGCTGCCATTACTATTGTGGGCGGACCGTGGCTGTCAGCACATTAGGTTGCTCACCTCCTGCCGGCTTAGACACGCCTCCAGACGCATCCTACCTGGGCTCGCTCACGTACACTACGCACGTGTCTGTGATTCCGGTGCACTCTCATTAATATGTATATGGCGCTACTGCGCCGGATATTCCATGCACCGCCGGCGCAGGCCTTACGCCGGCCTTGCGCCGAGCTTCATGAATCCCGGGGTCTGTCATAGTTCAGGTTGATATGAATGACTTGAGACGTACCTCTCTAGACTACATGAAGACACACGACTGAACTCGCTGAATGCGTGTCCCAGGCAAGTTATGTCCTTAGCCTTAACCAGCATCCTGTCACCCAGAATGATGCCTCAATGTTGTTGTGTCTTTCGGCTTTTCCCTGTTAGGGGTCACCATAGCAGAACTCCAGTCCGCTAATGATTGGCAGTAGATTTTTACGTGCAGAGTTGCCAGCCCTGACACACAACCTTCAATGAAGGTACGCCCATTCACGCATGTCTCCACACAGAAGACACTCTAGCTGAGAATCGAACAGGACAACTTCTTACTGTGAGGCGACAACGCTACTGCAGCACCACCACCACTGCCTCAATACAAACAGAAAATGACTAACAACTGGTTTAGTTTCAGGTATCATTCCAAGTGGATCCAGTACCTTACAGCCTGGGAGGACATGACTGACAGACAACGATGCTTTGCCAGAGATGGCCTTCAGGCTTCTGACAAAGGCTCTTACCTCTCCATAGTGCCTTTTTTTGGCAAAGTCATAAGCACAAAATTGCCAATGTGAAAAATTCTTCTAAACAAAATTTAAAAGGTCATGCTGTTGAACACTAGGAATCTTAGCACGAAACTGTGCTCATTGCAAGCATTCCTCTCCCTGGAGGATGCTGACATCTGTGCAGTCACTGAAACCTGGTTCAATGCTGCGGAGAGCACCCCTGCCATACTAGGTTACTCATCCTACCATACTTGCAGACACCAAACGGAGGGCTATAAAGCCAAAAGAAGTGGAGTTTCAATATTTAATCAAAGACATACACACCTCCTGGCTGGTCAAACAGTATGACACACAGCAGGCACTCCAAGTGCAGTTAACTGTTGACAAAACACCTATTCAAATCATAGCTAGCCACAGACCCCCAACCATGACCCAGGACACCCACCCCACCTATCTGGACTTACTCAAGATTAAACACTCTACACTGATCCTGGGCGACTTAACTACCCGACCAGAGAGTGGAAGACCTATTCTAGCCCAAACATTAACACCTAGAGATTTCTCAACTTAGTCAATGCCAGTGCATTGGATCAGCCGGTCGCCACCCCCCCCCCCAACAGGTAAAAATATCATGGACCTGGTATTAACAAACATGAGTAGCCACTGTAGCACCCCTACAGTGTCCTCCTCCTTGGTAAGATCCGACCATAAAGCGATCACTTTCAAATTCACCATCTCCCCTGACCCCCCCCCCCCAAGTCAGGGTCAAACAAACTTTTCTAAAGTAGACTACAATCTTCTAAGAACAGGTATAAGCAGCTTCACAGTCACTGTCCCTTCAGTTGGAACTAGCACCAATGTCCAAACCTACACAAAACTATATGAGCACCTACGTAGTTGTATGGACTCAGTAACAGACAAACCAAATCATCTTCCTCAAGGAAGAGTAAACCTGTCTGATAGACAGCAGCAATAAACAAACTCTATAATAAAGGAAAAAATTGTTGTCCAGGACCAAGGAGGAGCATATACCAAGTTGGAAGCATTCTCTCCAATAAACAAACTCTATAATAAAAGGAAAAAATTGTTGTCCAGGACCAAGGAGGAGCATATACCAAGTTGGAAGCAATCTCTCCTTTGTCTGAACAAGCAAATAAGGCCACTGGTGAGAGTCCAAATTGGCCACATCCACTAAAAGACAAACCACAAGGCCTTCTTCACATATATCTGCAATCTCAAAGGTGACACCCAAAGCTGCTCTGAACTGGTGGTCAAGAACACAACCTACACATATGCCATAGATATAGTTAACCTGCTGGCAGACAGGTTCAGTGAAAACTTCACTTCCCTGCTGCCCGAATCAGTAAACTAGGACATCCCCAGCACCTGCCCCCCTCCCCTCATCACCAGGGAGCAGGTCTTTAATACCCTCTCAAAGACAAAAAATACATTATCCATGGGACCTGACAACATCCCTGGCTGCACCCTACATGAACTAAGGCATGAGCTCTCAGCTCCATTAAGGCACCATAATCAACCAAAGCCTGAGCACCTGATTCGTCCCAGCTGTATGGAGGACAGCCACTGCCATCCCTCTACATAAAAAGTGTAGCATCCGGTAACCCCGGCAATTACAGGCCCATCAGCCTAACAAGCTTGATCTGCAAGGCCATGGAACGTATCATGGATCTTGTAAACAAGGACATTGGCAACCTCCAAACGCTTGACCCCATACAGTTTGGTTTTATCAAAGGGAGGTCATGCCTGTTAAACTTGATCGACTTCTTCAAAACAGTTACTAAAGCCATGGACGAGGGAAGACTGAGCACACTGCCTACCTTGACCTAGCCAAAGCATCTGACAATATTCCCAACTCAGGCATAACAGATAAACTCTCCCAGCTAGGCATCAACCCTTGTGTTATCACATGGGTACCCAACTGGCTCACTAATAGAACCCACTTAGGAGAAGCCACCTCTAGTAGTAGACCCATAACGAGCAGTGTTAATAAGCATAAGGACTGGTCTTGGGGCCTCCATTTGGTATATACTTTTCTGAGGTGCAAGCCAAAACCAGTGGTCTGTGGCTGACCAAGTTTGCAGATGACTGCAAGCTGGGCACTGTTAAATTCCCCTAGTGATGTGAACATCCAAGACTAAATGACTAGTGCCAGAAGCATGGCCACAAAATGAGTGCCAAGAAATGCATAGTTATCCCTTCTTGGGAAAATGGCATCCCCACTAAGCATCACATTAATAACATACTAAGCATGCAATCAGTAAGTCATGAGGGACTTGGGCACCAAGGGTGACAACAACCTGACTTTTGACCACTACATTGTGTTATACAAAGTCTTTCTACATGGCCCACCTCATAAGTATGGGTATTTCATCGAGGAACAAGAGGTCATAACATTCCTGTACTCCACTTATCAGACCCATTAGAGAGTACACTGTCCCCTTCAGCATGTACTTACCAAGCATATGCAGCAGCTGGAGAGACCACAGAAGTTCCTGAACAGATTTTTGCCCCAAAGACTCCCCCCATCTGTGGAATAGACTCCCTCTCCATGTCAAGCAGAGTACCTCACTAGCCCTCCAACAGGAACCTGGATGACTGGATGGGAAACGGAAAATACAACCCTGAGAGGTGACCTGTGTCCCTGCTGAACAGGGAAAACAGGTGCTGACTTTGTGGGAACATGGGCAAAATTCTTGGCTAGTCTTATAGGGCCTCAAAGCCACTAGTCTAGTACCATCCCATGAATCTATGAAGTATTTTTCAGGCTTGACTCAGGAGAATACAACAGACAGAAGATAAAGCTGGCACTCTCAAAAAGATGCAAGCATAATAAGAACAGTGAAACATTTTAAAAGTTAAGTGATCAGTACTAACAATACAACTGTAAGTAAAAAAAAGATCTGCATTTAAAGTACAAGTCAAGTTATATTACTGGATCAAAATGCAGCATACAATTCCTTACATACTGTACAGCCTACAACAGAGCTGTGGAGGGAAGAAGAAGGAGAGAGGTTTGAAAAGTTTTTGGAGTGAAAAGAAAAAAGTGTGAAAGAAAAAAGTTAAAGTCAGTGGCACACAAGAGTTACGTAATGCTGCTGGTGCAGGTCACATATACGCATGGCTGCTGACCACCCTCCTCACTAGTTGAAACGTAATGGTATTTTTTCTTCAAACTGCACAGGGGAGTTGACTTGGACGGCTCCCCCCTATGTACTACTCATTGTAAGAGACTGCATAACACCGCAAAAAGTAAAAAAGTAGGTAGTAATGGACAACTGGAAGAAGCAAACAACAAACAGTACTATTTAAGTCAGCAGCACATAGCAGTGGCAGGCTACCACCCAGTAAATGGAAAAATTACTAGTACTAATACTTTGTTGTTGTTTAAAGTGGGATTGGCAGTAAGGTTGGTGGCAGAACCCCAATGCTCAAATACACTTATCAAATGAGGAATGTTGAACCTTAAAATTCTGTGTTCCACACTGTTCCTTGCAAAAGGGTCTGGGCACGCATTCATTAAGAACTGTTCTTGCAACAAATAATCATAGTAATTAATTAACACTGAAACATACAAATAATAAACAGCTAATAACCATGCTGTGAGCTTCCCAGTTAAAGTCATTAAGAAGTAGTCCACATTTTGCCAATCTGTCCCACATTACAAAAAGTAGTGTTGCACATTTTGGTGATGCAAGATTACAACCTAGGTCAGCAAAAGTTAAGAAAGGGGCTACCATTTTCACAGCACGCAGGTGATGGGCATGGAAAACCTTGAAATATGACAAATTAGCTTTTCATTTTAAAAGGCCTTTCTGCAAGCTACATCTGCTATAGTTGTTACATTTGCTACTGTTTTTGTGTAGGACATATTATTAAAGCCCTCCCAACCCCCACTAATGCATTAAGTACTGGCCTCCCTGCTGCTCCTTACTGCCTGTACACCAATTACATTTTTTCCCTAAACCCCATCCCACCCCCTGCACACCACCACCACCATAAAGGTTAAAGTTTCTGACAGACTAACCTTCCTGGGATCACTTACCTGTAGTTCAGAGTAACACGTCATCTTAAAAGTACTCAATTGTATTTATTACTGCTTGGTAGTAACTTGATTAAAGTGTAGCTATCATTCCAAGTCTTTTGGATTAAGCACTTGGGCTTCAGACCAGTTGTTTTACATTAGGAAGGTTTGTGGCCTGCACTGTGGTGGCAGGACAGGTAACTTACATCCTTCTAAGTTGTGAACTGCTGATCGAGGGCTCAGTGTCTGTTATTCTAAAAGTGTATTAGTTCTGGTTTAAGCACTTGGGCTTCAGGCCAGTTATTTTACATTAAGAAGGTTTGTGGTCTGCACTCTTGTGGGAGGCGAGGCTGGACTCTGCCATTCTGAGCTGGGAATTTCTGGTTAAAGGCTTATAGTGCCTGCATATTTGAACTGTTTCTTACTGAAATTGGTACACCTTGTTTGCTGTAGCATAGACTAGATCCAGGCCTGCTGAATCTAGCTTTATTTGTATGCTTGTTGTTTGTTTGCTTGTTATTTCCCTGAAATGCTAATTCCACCTAAAACGCGGCTTTTCAGCGGTTCTGTGGATCCCTAGTGATATCTGCATTGCTTACTGTACTTATTTCCTTGTTTCACTTGAAAGAAAGTTACTGTTTGTTGTTTTTGCATTTAAGTTACCTGTAACACATTGCATTTAAGTTACCTGGCACTTGCTCACTAAAGCAATTATATAAAAGTCAGCACTAAAATATTAAAAGCATTACACCCTCACAAACTCCCCTTGAGTACCTCATTCCCCATTGGCCCTTTTTTTTCAATTATAAAGGAATTCCCAATATTATTCTAGCATGTCCAAAGATCAGTTGTCAATCTCCTCTCCGGTCCAGCTGGTGAATCTGGGAATCTTGAGGCAATGTTACAACTGCCTCATGTACACAGACAACCCTCTCCTCGTCCCAACAAATTCCAACACATGTGAGAGATGCAACCATATAGCCATACTGGAGGCTAAGCTCTCTCAACTCAGTACTGGCGAAACCAGTCAGGAGGAGAAGGAAACCACACTCACTACAATTCCAGTCTCACATAGACCTACCACGACAGCAAACCAAACACAAACGCACAAAAACATACTCGGAGGCTCCAAATAAAAATCTGCCTAAGCAGCAGAGACCTCCAAAGCAGACACCCAAGCAACCGCTACCCCAAAACAAAAACACGTGCAACACATAGCTCACAAAGCCAGTGTGCCGAACAGTCACAGCCCTTTAAGGCTAAACAACACTCCTGATACACTTGTAATAGGTGACTATAGTCAGGCACACTGACGTCCCGCTCACCAGGCTGAACAAGAAGGTCACGGTGAGCTGCCTGTCGGGCGCTAGGATCCGCCACATAACACAAGCACTCAGGTCACTCCAAGGCAAGTACAAATATGACTCAGTCATTGTCCATGCTGGTGTTAATGACCTGAGACGTACCTCCCTGGACTACATGAAAAAAGAGACAGAGGATCTCTCTGAGCATGTAGCCCAGGCCGGTATGACCCTGACCTTGAGTAGCATCTTACCCTCACCAAGAATGATGCCACAATATGAAGAAGACAAGATGATCAATTTCAACAGTTGGCTTAAGTACTGGTGTCATTCAAAGGGGATCCAATGCCTGTCAGCCTGGGATGACATGCTCGACAAGCCACGATGCTTCGCTAGGGATGGCTTGCACCTGTCACCCCTGGGCTTTCGGATATTGGCAAAGGCTCTTGTTACCCCCATAGTGCCTTTTTTAGGCAAGGCTCAAAAGAAAAACCCACCTCCATAGGTATCACAAAGGATAAAAAACTAAGAGTAATGCTACTCAACATCAGAAGTCAAAACCTCAAGATGCACGCACTCGAAACTCTCCTTAGCATGGAGAACATCGATATCTGTGCAGTAACAGAAACCTGGTTCAAGGCTCCCGAGAGCACCCCAGCACTACCAGGTTATACCTCATACCATGCTTTTCGGACCCAAAACTTGAACCGAACCACAAAAGGAGGGGGAGTATCAATATTAGTCAAAGATACCCACACCTCCAGGTTGGTGGCATGGCACGAAGCATCAGAGACTAACCATGTGCAACTAACAGTGGGTAAAACTGCCTTCCAGTTTATAGCCTGCTACAGACCACCCTCCCAAACCCAGGAACCCCACTCGGCCTCCCTGAGAACACTGGAAAATATGAAGGTCTCTCCAAACACCATTATATTGGGTGACTTCAACTACCCAAACATAGACTGGGAGCATTACTCTAGCTCCAACACCCTAGCCCAAAGGTTCCTAGAATTCATAAACTCAAATGCTATGAAACAACTTGTTACCACTCCCACAAGAGGGGAAAAAACATACTGGACCTGATCATCACCAACATGGAGACTCTATGCTCCAGACCAGAAGTGTATCCCTCACTGGTAAGATCAGACCATAAACTAATCTCACTGGATATTCACATCCCGACTCCACCCCCTGCCCTGAAAACCACAGTGAAAAACTTCTCTAAAGCAAATTTCATACTCCTCAAAACCGAGGTGGAATCCTTCAAAGCCCCCGGGCCTGTGGAAAATACGGCCCAGACCGCAGAATCCTTTATAAACGCATTCTATGAACACCTTCAGGAATGCATGGATCATGCAATCCCAAATAAAACCAAGACCCAATCCTCCAAAGGCAGACGTCCTGTCTGGTGGACCCCAGCCATAAACAAACTATACAATAGAAGGAGGAAGCTACTACATGAGAGAGCAAAATCCCAAAAAGGGAGGCATCTCTGATCAGTATTAGCAAAAAACTACGGGCACTCATAAAATCGTCTAAGGCCAGCTTCGAGACAAAATTGCACAGGACACTAAGGATAATCACAAGGCTTTCTTTAGTTATGTTAGGAACCTGGGTGGGAATTCCCAGATATGCTCAGAATTAGTCCAACATGACAAAAAATACACCAAACCCACAGACATTGCCAACATCCTAGCTGACAAGTTCAGCGCAACCCCCCCCCACCAAAAGGGCAAATATCTATCCCAGCAGAGTGCGGCCCCCCCCAACATCTCAGATGCTCAGGTAAGAGCTGCCCTCTCCAAAGCAAAAAACACAGCATCAATGGGACCAGACGGTGTTCCGGCCTGCGTCCTACATGAACTCCAAGAAGAGCTAAACCCAAACATAAAACTACTGTTCAATCTCAGCCTTACTACAGGATATGTACGCAAAGAGTGGCGTTCAGCTACAGTGGTCCCTCTCCACAAAGGTGGTGCCTCAACGGATCCTGGAAACATCGCCCCATAAGCTTGACTAGCTTGGTCTGCAAAGCTATGGAAAGGATCATCATGAACCTCATAAATAAAGATATTTGGGACCTACAGACACTGGATCCTACCCAGTTCGGCTTTGTTAAGGGCAGATCCTGCCTCTTAAACCTGGTTGATTTCTTTGAAACAGTCACCAAGGCCATTGACGAGGGGAAGGTGGTCCACACAGCCTACCTGAACCTCGCAAAAGCTTCATACAATACCCCACTCAGGCATTATAGATAAGCTCACCAGCTTAAATATAAACCCCTATATCACTAGATGGGTTGCAAACTGGCTCAAGGACAGAACCCACATGGTTAGAATTGCTGGAGCCATGTCAGACTCCAAACCAGTTACAAGTGGCGTCCCACAAGGCTCAGTCCTGGGACCTCTCTTGTTCGGTATATATTTCTCGGAGGTACAGGCCAACACGGAAGGACTGTGGCTAACCAAGTTCGCAGATGACTGCAAACTGGGCACCATAATTGACTCTCCGGCCGACACAAGCATCCTCCAAAAGGGCCTCATAGAAACAGACAACTGGTGCTAGAGCCATGGCCTCAAGCTAAACGCCAAAAAGTGTATAGTCATACCCTTTGGCAAAAACAAAGTGCCCACAAATTACCACACAGGTGGTAATCCATTAAGTACAGAAGAAGTAATTAGGGACCTGGGGACCCAAGTTGATAGCAATCTCTCATTTGACAACCACGTGGCCAAAGTGGTTAGAAAAACATTTTATATAGCCCACCTAATCATGAAGGGATTCACATCTAGATCAGGGGAGGTCATCGTGCCTCTTTACTCATCCCTCATCAGGCCCATAATTGAGTACAATGCCCTTTTGGGATGTACCTTACCAGACACCTGCAGCAACTGCAAAGACCCCAAAAGTACCTCACCAAGAGGATCAAAGGGCTCAAACAGATGCCATATGCTGCCCGGTTAAAGAAACTCCAGCTCTACTCAGTGGCATACCGCCTGCTCAGAGGCGATCTGTGCCTGACGTATAAAGCCATGTCCAACCCGGAATTAATGGACATGCTGCACCTCAGAAAATCCAAATCCCATCGAGCTACGCCGAGACTTGAACCTCAGCACTGAAATAAATAGGACATGCTGGAGGGACAGATTCATAACCCAGAGGCTCCCTTCACTCTGGAATAAAATCCCAGTCCAGGTTAGGCAGAGTCCCTCATTGACTCTCTTCAAGAGGGATCTTGATGAGTGGATGGGAGATTGTAGGTTTACCCCGGGTATCACTTCTGTGTCACTGTTAGACAGAGGCACAGTATACTAACCTCGAAAAAGGGCATAGCAAAATTAATTTAAAATGGGTGGCGAAAGCCAAACACTCTCTGGCTAGGCTTATAAATGCCCTAGGGCAGATAGCCTAGTATGAACCTATGAACACTATGATAACCATCATTTGCTACAGGTCCTGAAACCAGAAGTGCAGTTCTGTCTTTATTTGATTGGAGCCATCTCTAGCTGATCTGCTACAACACGCACAGAGCTGTGCCCAACTGGGGTCTGCCATTCAAGACTCAGTGGCTTGGAAAACTCTGAACTCAACTGCAAGAAATAAAGTTTTCATCAAAAAGGGATGAAAGAAGCTGCACTCAGCACTCCACCATTGAGTTTACTCTATAGCGAGTTGTCTGTACAGCAGCCCCCCTCCCCCAAGAGACCTGCAAAATCTATACAAACACATAAATCCAGGTCCTCCAGCTGGAATAACCTGCTCCAAGTGCAAATAAACGTAGCTCGAGTTGCAACTAGGCATTGCCCCATGCTTAGTAGTAAGCCCACCCGAACAATACCTTAAACCGAACTCCAGGCAGGTGTAGTCAACGATGCCCCACCACGAGTAATTCCTGTCAAAACCATGGACCAGCACTTCCCCACAACTTCTGTCGCCAGCCAGATTTAGAGAAGTAGCGTGAACCAGTGTAAGAATGGCTTCATGCTGTCTGATTATCTATTACTCAAACAGCACAACACAATGTGTGACAGATGTACATGTATAATGTCCTTGGAGGCAAACATCTCACACACAGTAAACTCAAGACACCAAAACTATCAGCAGTACACCACATACCACACTGCACCAAAGTCATAACAATACATATAATCCATCATATGCATATATTCTAAGGATTAACTTGCCTAAACATCAAAGACCTGCATAATACAACAACAATGGGCACAAAGCACACTCAGCAAGTTAAGCTATCACCACACACAGCACAAGCAGCCCAAAGCAAAGGATGCCGAGCTCACAAGGCAGGCACCTACCCAACCAAGCATTCCAGTTATAGGTGCCCAATAGCAAGGCATACAGCTGTATCTCTTACCAGACTGAGCAAGGAAATAGTGATTAGCAACTTGTCTGGTGCCAGGATTAGTCAGATCACCCATGCAGTCAAGTAATTGAACATCAAGTACCAGTACAACTCTATCATAGTAGTAGATGCGTGTCAATGGCTGAAGATGTACTTTCTCTGCACTGTATGAAGAAAGATATGAAGGAGCTCTCAGAGCGTCTCCCCTAGGCAGGCGTAAGCCTAACACTGAGTAGCATTCTATCCTCTCCAAGGATGATGCCACAATGAGTGAAAAATAACAGACCTCAATAATTGTCTTGGCTTTTGGTGTCAAAGGGGGGGCGGGGTCCAATATCTGTCAGCCTGGGAAAATAAGCTCGGCAGATCATGCGGCTTTGCCAGGGATGACCTGCAGCTGTCCCTTCTATGGTTTCAGTTATCAACAAAGTTGTCTGCACCTATAATGCCATTTTTTAGGCAATACCACTCTGATAAACATACCAATAGAACAAAAGAAGCAAAGGAAAATATGTAGGCATTACTGATCAATGCTAGGAGCCTTAACAAGAAACTCCACTCCCTAAAAGCCCTCCTCACCATGGAGAATGGAAACATCTGTATAATGACTGAGATCGGGTTTAAAATGGAGACCACTATGGCTGTGCAGAGCTATAATGCCTTTCATATGGTTAGACGAGCTACTGCATGTGGGGGGGGGGGGGGCTCAGTCTTCATCTAGAAGAGATTTGCATCAAGGCTGGTAAAGCAGCATTATGCACTAGAGAATTTCTTTATGTTCAAATCACCATCAGAAAAGGTCCAGTACCATATTAGCTAGCTAAAGAACTCCCTCTATGACCCAAGAATGCCAAATTGCCAAGCCAAAGACAATCACAAGGACTTTTTAAGTTATGTTCGTAACCTCAGAAGCATAACACAGAATTGAGCTCAGCTGACTGTGAACAATGTTACCTACTCTAAGGCTGAAGATATAGCAAACCTCTTAACTGATAAATGCAGCTCAAACTTCACCCCCACTCCCCCAGTCTAACCAAAGAGATTTACCAGAAAAAAAAGACTTCTCTAGCTATCACACAAGACCAACTATAAAAAGCTAAAAATACGCATTTATGGGTCCTGCAAGACTCCCAGATGCATCTTAAATAGCACAAAGCACAATTAAGCCCCCACCCCAAACACAGTTCAACCTCAGCTTACATATACGTTTCGTACCAAGCAAACGGAGAACAGCTATAGTCATTCTCCTACGTAAGGGGAGGACTTTCCATACACCCAGGAAATTAGACCCACATGTCTGACCAGCCACATATGCAAAACCATGAAAAGACTTAGCATGGACCCATCAATAAGGACAAAGGGATCAATGGGATCATCTCAGTTTAGATTTGTGAAGGGCAAGTCACACTTCTTCAGCTTTGTGGACTTTTTTGAAAAGGTCCCCAATGCAAAGGATGAAGGTAAAATAGTATATACCTCAACCTGGTCAAAGACTGACATCAGGCCTAGTAGGAATGCAAAGGAAAATCCATATGTTACCTGATAAATTGCCAACTGGCATACAGACAAGACATAGCTGCTATCTCCACAAAGAGACCAACTACCAATGGAATCCCCCAGGGTTCAGTGCTGAGACTTGCCCCGTTTGGCATCTACTTCTCTGAAGTAAAAGCCAGCACCAAAGGGGTCTAGCTAACCAAATTTGCAGATGATTGCAAGCTAGAATGATTGAATCCCTAAATGACAACTATCCTACAAGGCTTGTCCCAAACAAATAACTGATGGAAGAATTATGGACTGAAAGTAAATGCCAAAAAAAGTGCATTATTGTATCCTTTGGGAAGTCATCTACCCCAGAAAATTACCACATTGACAATATGCTCCTAAGAGTTGATAAAGTTGTTCAGGATATGGGAACTTGGAGGACAGTGACATAACTTTCGACCAACATGTTTTCGCAGTCATAAGAAAGCCTTCCCATATTGCACAGCTTATAAACAAAGGGAATGCATGTAGATCTACAGATGCCATTGCACCCTTTACTCAGCCCTCATTTGGCCAGAGTCCACCGCCTCGTTTGGCATGCATCTGTCCAAATGCATGTAACAACTGAACACTCACAGAAATACTTTATTGAAAATCTTTTCAGTAAGATCCTTTCAAGGCCTAAACAGTATGCCCTATATGAAGTTCTTAACCTCAAATTATTTTCAGTTTCCTCCCTTTCTACTTGAGTAAGGTTTACACTTTATCCAGCAGCTTTTACTGTAATTTACTGTATTTATACTGTATCTCTTCTTACTTTATTTTGCTTTTGCTACTTGTCCTTAAAGTACTGTTGGTTAGTAACCTGATTAAACTGAGAACAGTATTCTACCAACTGCTGCCTAATTTAAACTTTTTTTTTTTTTTGCTGTTGTGACTATGATTTATGTACTTTCAATTTCTAGAACGCCTGCATTTTTTTAGCATAGGCTAGATTCAGACTTGGTGAGTCTAGACTGTCTTATATCACTTGAGCACTAAAACCAACCCTTCACCGAGATACTGAAAGATCGCTTCCAACTAACTGGAAATGCCTATTTTTGCGTTTATATTACACTTTTAATTTGTATTTGAATTCTACTGTCTGTTCGAATGGTCTGAACTCTTTTTGCCACATTTTACTGTACACTAGTTCCTCGACTTCAACTCCAATACCCTAGACCAGCTGTTTCACACCCCCACAAGGGGTGCCAACATCCTGGATCTGGTGCTTACCAATATGGGGAACCACTGTAGCACATCCACTGTAATGTCTTCTCTTGTGAGAGCTGACCACAAAATCAGTCTCAAAGTAACTAATCACACATGAACCCCCCCCCCAGGCAACAACTAAACTAAAAAAACTTTTCCAAAGCAGATTATAACCTTTTATGCTACACCTCCACCTTCTGATGGTAATGGCAGCTATGCCAAGTTCTACACCAATGCCTTATACATACACATGTATAACTGCACTGACCTGGCCGTTACCCGATAGGACCAAAACAAGCTCCTCAAAGAAGAGCAAACCTGCCTGGTGGACAACTGCCATTAACAAGCTTTACAATAATAATAAACTTTTGTCTAACAGTAAGAGGAAGCAAGCCCTAAACTAGAAACACTCCCTCCTCAGCTTAAACAAGCAAATAAGACTTCTTGTGAAGTCCTCCAAAAAGAATCTAAATTAGCTTCCTCAACCAAGGACAACCATAAGACATTCTTCAGTTACATCCATAACCTAAAAGGAAAGGCACAGATTTGTGCCGAAATGATAGTTAATGATACCACATACACTGAAAAATGCACTCCCCTGTCCCTGCCACACGTATTCCATGTCATCCCTACCACCAGTCCTCCACCTTGTATCTCTAAAGAGCAGGGCGCAAATGCCCTCTCTAAGGTCAAAAATACAGCATCTATGGGACCAGATAATATCCCAGGCTGCGCCCTGCATAGCCTCAAACAAGAATTAGCAACACCATTCTGCACTCTATCATAGTCGAAGCACCAGCATTGTCTCAGCTGAATGGAAAAAGGCCGTTATTCCCTTGCACAAAAGGTGGCACTTCCTCTGTCCAGGAACTACAGACCTATTAGCCTGACTAGCCTCATCTGCAAGGCCATGTAGTAAATCATCATGGACCTCATCAACAAAGATATAGGTGATCTTCAAACACTTGATCCCACTCAATTTGGATTTGTTAAAAGAGAGATCATGCCTGCTAAACCTGGTGGAATTCTTCAAAACAAATCACAAAAGCCCTGGATGAGGGGAAATCTGTGCATACAGCCTACCTAAACTTAGCCAAGACTTTTGACACTATCCTCACACACACATCATTGACAAACTCACCCAGCTAGGTATCAACCCTTGCATTGTTAGATGGGTCGCTATCTGGCTCACTAATAGAACCCATATAGTCAAATTAGGGGAATCCACCTCCAGCAGCAGACCTGTAACCAGTGGTGGTCCACAAGGATCAGTCCTGGGGCCTCTACTGTTTGGAATCTAGGTCTCCAAAGTACAAGCTAAAACTAAATGTCTGTGGCTGACAAAGTTTGCTGATGACTGCAAACTGGGAGCAGTCACAGAATCTTCAAACGATGTCAACATACTACAAAAGGGTTTTACCCAAACAAATGATTGCTGCCAAAGTCATGGCCTTAAATTCAATGCAAAAAAAAAATGTATCATCAAGGTAAGAGCGATGTTCCTGCTAACTACCACATCACATCAATAACACCCTAAGTACACACAGTGGTGAGACCTGGGCACACAGGTGGACAGCAACCTCACCTTTGATCACCATGGCTCTACTGTAGTAAGAAGAGCATTCTGTATTGCCCAACTCATAAGTAAGGGCATTGCCTCCAGGAAAAAAAAAAAAAAAGAAGATGATGTTATAGCCTCCCTGTACTCAACCCTCATCAGGCAAACAAAGGAGTACAATGCCCCTTTTGGTATCTACCTTTCCAAGCACCTGCAGTAATTAGAGACCACAAAGGTTACTCACAAGGTCTTCAGTATCGGTCATATGTGGATCTGAAAAAAAATCACTGTCACTATTTTGTTTCATACAGACTACTCAGAGGCAATCTCTGCCTTACATACAAGGCAATCTTTGACCCTGTTTTATTTGCAAAGCTGCATATCTGCAAGTCAAATGGTACACAGGTTACTCAATCTAAAGGCCTTAACCTGGTATGTGACATTAATAGAACCTCCTGGAGGTGCAGATTTGTCTCCCAGAGGTTACCACACCTTTGGAATAGACTCACACTTTATGTCAAACAAGAGCACCTCACTAGCCCTCTTCAAACGCAATTTGGACAACTGGATAGCTAACAGTAAGTTCACCCCAGGGGTTCCACCGTGTTCCTCTTGGACAAAGGCAATAGCTGCTGATCATGGAAATGAGGGTAAAATTTGGCTAGGCTTGTATTTGCCCTAGGGTCATTAGCCTAGTAACCTCCTATGATTTATGAAGTGCTTTAAAGTCTTGTCACTAATCATAGGTCACCTCTTTGCAATTTTTGTCTGGCATACAAGGCTTCCTATAACCCAACACTAATGGACTTACTGCACACCACCAAGTCAACCACCATCAGAAATAGTTGGTCCAGGGATCTAAATCTCTTTTTTTTTATCATCAGCTGTACAGTTTGGAGGGTTACATGCATCTCACTCGGTGTACCATTTCTCTGGAACAGACTCATCCAGGTAAAACAATGCTTATTTCATAGGTAGGTACTAGGCTGTCAGAGGGCATTTATAAGCCTAGCCAGAGTGTGTCGGCTTTCGCCCCCCACTGATTACTTAACTGATCCTCTGTCAAGCAGTCAATGAAGTGATCCCAGGGGTGTATTTTCTGTTACCCATCCACTCATCAAGGTTTCTCTTGAAGAGTATTAGTGAAGGGCTCTGCCTGATGATAATTTGGAATTTTGTTCCAAAGCATGGGGAGTCTGTGACAGGAATCCATCCCTCCAGCATGTTCCATTTATTGCTGTGGTGAGGTTTATCTCACTACAGCGCGTGGTTGCAGTGACGTGGATTTCTTTAGGTGGAGCATATCCATCAATTCTGATTTGGACATGGCTTTGTAAGTCAGAGATCACCTCTGAGTAAGCGATATGCCAGGGAGTACAGCCGGAGTTTTTTTTCAGTCGGACTGCATAGAACATATGTTTGAGGCCAGTAATCCGCTTGGTGAGGTACTTTTGTGGTCTTTCCAGCTATTGGAAGTGTCTTGTCAGGTACATCCCAAATGGAGCATTAGTAATCTGCTTGGGGAGGTACTTTTGTGGTCTTTCCAGCTGTTGGAAGTGTCTTGTCAGGTACATCCCAAATGGAGCATTGTAGTCTACGATGGGTCTAATGAGTGACGAGTAGAGGGGCACTATAACCTCTATTTCTAGATGCAAATCCTTTAGTAATTAGATGGGCCACATAGGATTTCCTAACCACTTTGGCAATATGATTGTCAAAGGAGAGATTACTATCTACCTGGGTCCCCAGATCTCTTATTACCTCTTCTGTATTAAGAGGGCTGCCACCTATGTGGTAATTCGTGGGTATTTTGTTTTCCCCCAAACGGGATGACTGCATTTTTTGGCATTTAGCTTAAGACCATGACTTTGACACCAGGTGTCCGTCTCAGTAAGGCCCTTTAGGAGGATGTCCGTGTCAGCCAGTGAGTCAATTATGGCTCCCAGTTTGCAATCATTGGCGAACTAGGTTAGCCATAGTCCTCCTGTGCTTGCCTGTACTTCTGAGAAGTATATGTCGAACAGTAGGGGTCCCAGGACAGAGCCTTGCAGGACACCACTTGTGACTGGTTTAGAGTCAGACCTGGAGCCCGCTATTCTTATCGTGTGAGTTCTGTCTGTAAGCCATTTGGCAACCCATCTCATGACGTAGGGGTTTATGTTCAGGCTGGTGAGTTTTTCTGTCATACCTGAGAGGGGAATGGTGTTGAAAGCCTTGACGAGTTCAAGGTAGGCTGTGTGAACCACCTTTCCCTTGTCTATGGCCTTTGGTGATTGTCTTGAAGAAGTCAACCAGGTTTAGTAGGCATGATTTGCCCTTAAAGCTGAACTGGATCGGGTCAAGTGTTTGGAGGCTCCCAATGTCTTTGTTAAGGAGTTCCCTGATTATGTGCTCCATATTCTTGCAGACCAGGCTAGTCAGGCTTATGAGGCGATAGTTAGCAGGGTCAGTTGTGGCCCCTCCTTTGTGGAGAGGAATAACTGTTGCTGTGCACCATTATATGGGCATGTATCCTGTGGAAAGGCTGAGGTTGAACAGTGTGTTTAGATGGGGGGAGGGGGTTGTTAGTTCATTCAAGACGCAGCCTGGGACACCATCTGGTCCCATTGATGCTGTGTTTTTGGCTTTAGAAAGGGCTGTTTTCACCTGTGCGTCTGTGATTTTTGGGACACTACACTTTTCCTGTATTGTTGTGGGCCCTTTTGGAGGGGAGGGGGGGGGTGAAGTTTGCACTGAATCTCATCTGCCAGGATGTTGGCAATATCAGTAGGTTTGGTACATTTTGTGCTATTTTGCACTAGTTCGGTGCATATCTGCGAGTTACCACTTAGATTCTTAACATAGCTAAAGAAAGCTTTGTGGTCATCTTTTGAATCCTTGGCTAGTTTTCTTTCAAAGTTAGCCTTGGATGATTTCATGAGGGACCTTAGTTTCTTACGGATACTGATCAGGGATGTCTTTCCTTCTTGGGATTTGCTTTTTTTCTGAACTAGTTTCATCCTTCTATTGTATAGCCTGTTTATTGCAGCGATCCACCAAACTGGTTTCCTTCCCTTAGAGGAGAGAGTCTTGGTTTTGCTAGGGATGGCATGATCCATACATCCTTGTGGGTATTCAGAGTGCTTTTGTAAAGGTGTCTGCATCTTGGGCAGCGTTATCCTTTAGCGTGGTGGCTGTAAAACTTACAACCTATGTCTTAAGTAAGGTGAAGTTTGCTTTAGAAAAGTTTTTTAATGTGGTTTCCTTAGTTGGGGGTGGTGGTGGGGTGTGGACATCCAGAGTGATTAGTTTATGGTCTGATCTAACCAGTGACGGGTTGATCACTGGTGTGGAACGCCTGTCGCCCATGTTAGTGATGACCAGGTCCAATATGTTTTCACCTCTGGTAGAGGAGTTTACCAACTGATCCAGAGCGTTTGAGTTGATGAATTCCAGGAAGCGCTGGGCCTGGGAGTTTATACTCGAGTAGTTTTCCCAGTGAATGGTAGGGCAATTGAAATCACCCAATATCAGGGTGTTTGGTAGGACCTTCATGTTTTCCAGTGCCTCCAGAAAGGTGGAGTGGTGGTCCTGGGTCACAGTGGGTGATTTGTTGCAGGCTACAATTTGCACTGCAGATTTGCCCGATGTTAGTTGCACATGGATGCTCTCAGGAGGTATCATGCTACACCACTAACCTGGAGGTGTAGGTATCCCTGGTGAATATGGATACACCCCCTCCTTGTGTGTTTCGATCCGTGTTCTGTGGCCGAAACGTGTAGTACGAGTTGTAGCCCAGTAGTGCTGGGGTGCTCTCTGGAGCCTTGAACCAGGTTTCAGTTACTGCACAGATGTCAACGTTAGTTGTAGCCCAGTAGTGCTGGGGTGCTCTCTGGAGCCTTGAACCAGGTTTCAGTTACTGCACAGATGTCAACGTTCTCCATACTGAGAAGTGCTTCAAGCGCATGCATTTTGAGATTTAAACTCCTAGCGTTGAGTAGCATAACCCTCAGTTTTTTGTTAATTGTGCTGTTTACGGAGGTGGGTTTGACTTTTGAGCCTTGCCTAAAAAAGGCACTATGAGGGCAGCAAGAGCCTTGGCCAGTATTTGAAAGCCTAGGGGTGACAGGTGCAAGCCATCTCTTGCAAAGCAACGTGGCTTGTCAGGCATGTCGTCCCAGGCTGACAGACACTGGATCTCCTTTGAATGACACCAGAACCTTAGCAATTGTTGAAATTGATCATTTTTTCTTTATTCTGAAGTATCATTCTTGGTGAGGGCAGGATGCTACTCAGGGTCATACCAGCCTGGGATACATGATCAGAGAGCTCTTCCATGTCTCTTTTCATGTAGTCCAGGGAGGTACGTCTCAGGTCATTCACACCAACATGAACAATGACGTTACATTTGTACTTGTTATGGAGTGACCCGAGGGCTTGTGTTATGTGGCGGATTCTGGCTCCCAACAGGCAGCTAACAGTAACCTTCTGCTTGTCCAGCCTAGTGAGTGGGACGTTAGTGTGCCTGACCATAGAGTCACCTATTACTAGTGTGTTAGGTATGTTATTTCACCTTAAGGGCTGTGATTGTGCGGCACACTGATTTTATGTTTTGTGTGTTGTCTGGTTTGTGACGGGAGGAGCAGGCCGTTTGGGTGTCTGCTTTGGAGGTCTCCGATGCTTTTGCAGGTTATTTAGAGCCTCCGAGTATGATTTTGTGTAATTTATGTGTATTTTTTGCCAATGCTGTTTTAGTAGGTCTGTGTGCGGCTGGAGGTGTGGTGCAAGTATTAACCTTCTCCTCTTGACTGCATTGTTCCAGTCTTGGGTGGAGACAGCTTAGCTTCCAGTTTGGCTGTATAACTGCATCGCTCGCATATGTTAGTATTTTGTGGTAGGAGGAAAGGGTTTTTGTCTGTGTACGAGGCAGTTGTAACATTGCCTCAGGATACCCAGATTCACCAGCTGGGCTGGAGAGTGCACCTGAAGTTGCCCTTTGGTCATGCCTGAATAGTAGGGTGAGATGCTTGGTTGATGAGGGGTGAATAAACAGCCTTGCCCTGCTGGGCAATCAGTGTCAGGATATATTAGTGCTTGCTATAAGGTCTGAGCAAGAGCTAGGCTGTAAGATGCTTTCTGAGTGCTTCGGTTGAGAGTTAGACTAGTTTCAAGGGAAAAACTGAAGACGAGACTTAGTGGAGCCGGGAATAATTTAAACTGTAGCTAACCGGCACTGCACGGTGTGCAAAACAGTGCAAACGCGGTTTTTATAGTAGGGAAATGAAAGATAGAAATAAGCCCAAAATGGACAATAAACTACTATTTCTGTCCATATTAAGTGCAATTTGGATCTATGGATGGGTAACAGAAAATTTACACCAGGATTGTCCTATTTTGAACAGAAGCAGCTTCTAAATGCTTTATCTCAAGCACAAAATTATCTATGGTACTATCCCAGTTATTCTCACTAGAGGTAACATATAATTATCAACCATGGGACAGGTAAGGACAATCTAACACAAAACTGAGTAGGTTAATTAGGCTAATCCAAGCACCAAAAAGGAAACAGACAAACCTTAAAATGGCCCACAAAGGCAGCTATACCAGTACTTGCCTATGAACCTTAGACTGGCAGTGGGTACACATTCTGTTAACTTTTTATTACAGTGTAAATAATTACACCCACACTGGCAGCAGGATTAAGGGGTGAAGTAGCCCCCTTTATGCATTAAGTGACTCATCTGTTAAGATGCGCTCTACTCTCATATTTTTCATTTTACAGTAGTAAGTGTAGCACTTTACTGCAATGCAATATATTTTAAAATTACCAAGGGGGGAATGCAAGCCCCAGCCTCTTCTATAATTTGATTTCAACATTTCCGCATATAAGGAGGACTGGGGAGTAGCAGCCCCCATTATAATTTAGGTACAATGTTTTAAATGTCATGCTTATTAATTAAGAATGTAATATTTTTGTAATGTATGGCTTTAAATAAGGGATTCATAGCTCTCAACTGAACCACGATGAAACTCAACAGAATCGGGGACAATTAGAAATAACCAGTGAATTAAAAAAAAAAAAAGCTATATATATATATATATATATATATATATATATACACATATTACTATTATTAAATTGAGACACTGACAGAATAAAACAAAGTGAAAAAACTGAAGTAAACAAAGTAAATAAAAATAAACAATGATAGTAACTGGTGTTTTACGGGAAAAGATGGTGAATTACACTTTATAAGGGCAATCCCAGAGTCTAAAATTCTGACCTAAAATACTTGCCCAGATACCTCCCAGTTGTCACCACCCACTCAACACATCATCACCAGCTGTACTCCTGGTTACAACTTACTTTATGCAGCCCTGTTTTCATTCCCTGTAGTGAACACAATTAATATTCAGTTACTATCAAAGCTTTCATTCCTCGATCACTGGGAAACAATACGGTTTTTACATTTTTGTTTGTGGTGGGGATGGTTAGGCAAGACCCCGTGTTTACTTTTTACAAACTCATAACTGTTCAGCACCTTATTTCCTTTATTAATTCTGCATAGCGTAACTGCGAGCAGTATAATCAAGAGTACGGTTTAGTGAATTAATACTAAATCTTAGTGGTCTCTTGACATATTCCCCTTAGTAATACAGTCTCAAAATTAGTATGTAAAACGATCACAATTTGCTGTAATGTACAGTCCCCATCGTGACACTAAGTTCTGGACTTCATTGTTTAAAATGAATCCATTGCTTGAAATCAGACTTTTTTTTTTCAGCAGGTCAGAAAACCATTACACTTGGCTAGTATCCAGAGATCAAACAACAAAACATAAAAAAGAAGACTGCTTCTACTACTCTTCGAAACTTGCATTACTCCGATGCTTTCTATAGAGTAAGTGGCAGTTATGCATAACATCATAGCACTTAATTAGCATTCAGAAATCAGCACAAAATAAATTATGAAATTAACAGAAAACTGTTAACTAACGCTTTAGCTTTGCACTGCACATATGCTTTCCTGCAAGGTAGTAGCCAGGGAGGTCATAGAATTCCTGAAAGGCTACTTTTCTCTGACAATAAGAAGCACAGGTGAAAATAATGCAAGACTTAGTGAGAGCTGTTGCGAGTACAACTGCAATTTGAGATGGAATTTGACTAAGACCATTGAAACTTCCTGTAGGAAGCCCTCCCCCAACCCCTGCAGCAAAGACTGGGACATGCTGAGAGAGCCAGACTGAAAATGTAAAAAGACCAGAATAAAAAAAAAAAAAGCTCAGGGACTGTCCCTTTAAGGTCACCAGTTTTATGAGAGACAGTTAAAATTACGGACATTTAAAAAATATGATGGGTGTACGGCGCTTATAGGAGCTAAAATGTACTCCTTTTTAAGAGCGTACACAACAGTGACATTAAATAAGGAATGGGCAATGCTTGCCATTGTGCATCTTGGCAGCTGTGTGGTAGTTCTGCTCTTAATATTTGTTGGCGAGATAACATGAAATAGCAGTAATTTTAACTGAAAAATGGGGGAAAAAAACTATAGCAGGAGTTGAACTGTACTGAAAAATAGAGTACAAAACAAAAGTAGCTGGGTTTTGTTTTACAACACTACCCCACAGTTCATTCCATGCAGAAATTGGTGTGACCAGAGGGATTAACATGCCTGGTGTTTGCGATGTGGCATGCAAATGACACCTGAGCGACAAGTCATGCAGACCTGCCTGTGACATCGTGGATATTCACTGTGCAGTTTTAGTGTGCCCTTCTCCTCAAAGTAATGCGATCTCAGAGGCGGAAGATTTAGGTGATGGACTTGCATCAAAATCACAGTAGTTGAGAGAATTAATTCTGTAATTGTTTTGATAAGTTTATTTTACTGTTATCAATTTGCACTGCTTAGCCAACAGTTGTACAATATTGCTCATTTAACTTA
>NC_056732.1:1093630690-1093633190 GCF_019279795.1 Protopterus annectens
AAACACCCTGATATTGGGTGATTTCAATTACCCAAACATTAACTGGGAGAACTACTCAAGTACAAACTCCCTTACCCAGCATTTCCTAGAATTTATAAACTCAAATGCCCTGGATCAACTGGTCAACACCCCCACAAAAGGTGACAACATATTGGACCTGGTCATCACCAACATGGGCGACCGGTGTTCTACACTGGAGGTCAACCCCTTGCTGGTTAGATCTGACCATAAACTAATAGCTCTAGATATCCACATTCCTCCACCACCCCCAGTCAAAAAAAACACCGTGAAAAACTTTTCAAAAGCAAACTTCACGTTACTTAAGACCGAGGTGGGAAGTTTCAAAGCCCCCATACTAAAGGATAACACTGTCCAAGCTGCAAAATCCTTTACTAATGCACTCTATGGGTACCTACAAGAATGCATGGATCGTGCTATCCCAAACAAAACCAAGACTCACTCCTCCAAGAAAAGGAAACCAGTCTTTTGGACCCTTGCCATAAACAAGCTATACAATAGAAGGAGGAAACTAGTACAGAAAAGAGTAAAATCCCAAGAAGGGAAGACATCCCTTATCAGTATCAGCAAGAAACTATGTTCCCTCATAAAATCATCCAAGGCTAACTTCAAAAGAAAGAATTGCCATGGACTCCAAAGATAACCACAAGGCATTCTTTAGCTATGTCAAGAATCTAAGTGGCAATTCTCAGATCTGCTCAAAGTTAGTGCAGAATGGCACAAAATACACTGAACCGACCAATATAGCCAACATCCTGGCAGACAGGTTCAGTGCAAACTTTAGCCCCCTCTCATCCCCAAAAGGGCCCATAACTATACCAGAAGAATGTAGTGCCCCTGAAATCACAGACACTCAGGTTAAAACAGCCCTCTTCAAAGCCAAAAGCACAGCATCAATGGGACTGGACGGTGTCCCAGGCTGCGTCCTACACAAGCTCAAAGATGAACTAACCTCTCACCTAAACACACTGTTTAAACTCTGCCTCTCCACAGGCTAAGTGCCCACAGAGTGGTGCACAGCAACGGTTAGTCCGCTCCACAAAGGTGGAGCCACAACGGACCCCGGGAACTATCGCACTATAAGCCTGAATAGCTTGGTCTGCAAAGCTATGGAGCGTATCAACATGGATCTCATTAAAAGAGAGATTGGGGACCTCCAAACACTGGACCCTACCCAGTTCGGCTTTGTTAATGGCAGATCATGCCTCCTAAACCTGGTAGACTTCTTTGAGACAGTTGCCAAGGCTATAGACAAGGAAAAGGTGGTCCACACAGCCTACCTAGACCTCGCAAAGGCCTTCGACACCATTCCTCACTCAGGTATTATAGACAAGCTCACCAGCCTTAACATAAACACCTCCATCACGAGATGGGTTGTCAACTGGCTCATGGACAGAACCCACATGGTAAGAGTTGCGGGAGCTAGGTCTGACTCTAAACCGGTTACAAATGGCGTTTCCCAGGGCTCAGTCCTAGGACCCCTCCTGTTTGGCATATACTTCTCAGAGGTACAGGCAAGCACAGGAGGACTATGGCTGACCAAGTTCGCAGACAACTGCAAACTAGGGGCTATAATTGACTCTCCGGCTGACACAGACATCCTCCAAAAGGGACTCACTGAGACAGATACCTGGTGTCAAAACCATGGCCTCAAGCTAAATGCCAAAAAGTGCATAGTCACCCCCTTTGGAAAAAACAAAGTACCCACAAACTGCCACATAGGTGGTAGCCCCCTAAATACAGAAGACGTAATAAGGGATCTGGGAACCCAAGTAGATAGTAACATCTTCTTTGATAATCACATTACCAAAGTGGTTAGAAAATCGTTCTATGTGGCCCACCTAATCACAAAAGGGTTTGCATCCAGATCGAAAGAGGTCATTGGGCTCCTCTACGCATCACTCATCAGACCCATCATAGAGTCCAATGTCCCATTTGGGATGTACCTTACAAGACACCTGCAACAACTGGAAAGACCACAGAAGTACCTCACCAAGAGGATCACTGGCCTATGCAGCTCGACTGAAGAAACTCCAGCTGTACTCGGTTGCATACCGCCTACTTAGAGGTGATCTCTGCCTGAAATACAAGGCCATGTCCAAACCAGAATTGATGGACATGCTCCACCTAAAGAAAACCATATCCCCTCGAGCCACATGCTCCAGGGATCTAAACCTCACCACAACAATAAATAGGACGTGCTGGAGGGATATATTCCTGTCCCAGAGACTTCCCATGCTCTGGAACAAGATTCCAATCTACATTAGGCAGAGCTCCTCACTAACCCTCTTCAAAAGAAGCCTTGACAAGTGGATGGGAAACAGAAAGTTTACCCCAGGGATCACTTCAATGGCTCTGCTAGACAGATGCACAGGGAACTAATCTAATGGGACGCCGAAAGCCAACACATTCCAGCTATGCTTATAAATGCCTTCGGGCAGATACCTAGTACCTACCTATGAACCTATACTTTGTTGAAGCA